>NC_050574.1:231100419-231271323 GCF_011100635.1 Trichosurus vulpecula
TCATTTAATCTCATTTTCCTTCACTGTAAAATAGGGATAGTAACAGTATCTACCTTGTAGGGTTGTTGTGAGAATCCAATGAGATAATATTTGTAAAGTGCTTAGCACAGTGCCTGGCCTGCAGTAGGTGCTAAATAATTGTCTATTTCCTTCCCTTAGTCTTCTTTGCCTAGAATGTAGGATATGTGAAAATGAGTATATTTGTATGTCCTCTCAGAATATTTTTGGTAAATTTTCTAAATATAAATGAGATATATTCGAAAGGTTTAAAAATTCTTAGAAAGTGATTGCTTTATGCATCCAGGTTTTCTTTGGCAAGCAGAAGAGCTTTCTTGTGTTTTCCTTTAACTTTGTATGGTGTAGAGAAGATAAAAGATAATGAGAAAGGGCAACAGCAGTGTATTGAGTTGATTAAATGGTGAAAGACAAAATTTGGGGTGGAAATGCACATTTTAAAAGAAGAAAACTGGAGTACATTGTGTGTATAGAACACTTTCTGAAAATAAACACTTGTAGAAATTGCTTTGATGTTTTTGGGTAAGATGTGATAACAATAGCAGCATGTAAATGTGAATAAAGTTGGCTTTAGTTTGTTTCAGTAAACTGTGTTCTACTTCCTATTTCAGTGTTCTAAAGTAACTTTCCACAAAGTTGCAAAAAATATGTAGCATCAGATCAATTTTTGTATGTCATGTTCATACATAATTCAGCACCTTTGGGATTACTATAGATAAATCTTTCCAGCAAATAATATTTTGGACATTTCAAATACATTTCCAGATCTCTGTAATTTGAAAACACTTCATATTTTTTGTTATAATCTTCACTGATCTCATGGGGTAACCCGTATTTGAGGTCCTTCCTATCAGGGCTGCGGGATATTGGGTTTAGCTTCCCTTGGGTTTGAATCTATAAAGCAAAATGCTATAGAAATATTTGGGGGAAATAGGAAAATCAGGGTTCAAGGTACTTCCCTAAACTTCCCTAGTCTTTTCTCCAATGCTTTTGTTCCCCACGTAGTTGTAGTTCTTTTCAGGGGTTAACCCTTTGTTGCATCTTCACCTTACTATCTCTCTTTGTAGCCCCTGGATAAAAAATCCTTGCCTTAATTAGGATAGGATAGGAATTAGACCTTTGATTTCATTGTTATAGGGAATTCCCAGGTGAGGTAACACCTCTGCTGATGTGCCTTCTCTGCGACTTGTAGCTTAGAGCATTGCCTAGGACACTGAGATTAAATGACTTGGTCTAGGTTACACAGTCAGGATATGTCAAAGGTGGGACTTTAACCCAGGTCTTCCTGGCTCTGAGACCAGCTCTCCATGTACCATGGCATGCTTCCTAACTTACTTAAAGAGACCACTTGTTAATTCCTCAGGGGCCCAACTTTCCTCTTAAGCAAGCCTACATATTTGATTCATATCATTGCCAAATGAAGGTGGCACAGGTAGAATATTGGGAAAATGTATGAATATATGGGTGCCTGTACCCTACTGATGTTGGTTCATTGTGCGTCATCCTCGTACACAAGGGATAATGCACTTCTTTGCTATTCAGAATTAGTCGGAGCTGTTCTATATTAAGTAGTAGTATAACCTTTATTAAGCACCAATTATGTGCAAAGGATATGGCATACGGAGTAAATTTAGTCATAGTCTCTAAGAAACTTATATTCTAGGAGGGGAGAGTAAGATACCAGCTGATAACTATAATATGCAATACTATACTACATAAATGCATTAGAAAGTTGTAAGACCGAGTTCTTTATGAAGTCTGAGGGGAAAATTTGTTACCAAGCAAGAAGATGAGGGAAAATGTCTGGGATGAGGTAGTGTTTGAACTAATAGTGGAAAACGTTTTGATATTAGATTATTGAGTTGATTAAATGATGAAAAGACAACTACTTGAGGAAGATGTGCATTTTAAGTGTGAGGAAGATATCTCTGAAAGAAATGATACTAAAAGTGCTGAGGAAAGAAAGTTGGAATAAAGTCCTTAAAAATGATACAGTCAAAATAATCTAGGACCTTTTTTTGTTTGTTTTGGTTTTTTAGTGTTGTGTATTACACCTAGATTATATATATATATATATATGCATATATATGCGTATGTATATATATATATATATATGTGTGTGTGTGTGTATGTATGTATGCATATAATTGTTGATGCGCATTTAGCCCAAATTTATTTTCTTACTTCAGGATAGTACCATTACACAAAACAAATCAAAGAACTGGTTAATCTTTTAAAAATATGCTACCAAGCAAAATAAAGTAAATGCAGTCCTATTTTGTTGTGGCTTAATTTAAGGCCTACTTAGTCCTCTCTGTGACTATTTTTGAATTTGTGCATGATTTTATGTAAGAAATTATTCAAAGCTAAATAAAGAAATCTGCCATTGTAATCATGAAAAACAAGTATTCATACTTCTTTACATTGTAGTTTAAATTTGATATTTAAAACAGGCAATAGGAATATGTTAAGACTGATGTTGCAAACTAAGATGTGCTGCATTTTGTCAACACTTCCCTTCATTTTTTAGGCCAACTGAACTTGATGCCCTGGTCTTTGGCCATCTCTTCACCATCCTTACCACTCAGTTGACCAACGATGAACTCTCTGAAAAGGTGAAAAATTACAGCAACCTACTTGCTTTCTGTAGAAGAATTGAACAGAACTACTTTGGAGAAAATGGGAAAGGACGCATCCCCCTCAGGTTGGCCTAGAGAGACTTGTTGGATTAGAAGTCTAAGTCTTAAATTAGGTTCAACTTCATGATTAGAATAGTATCAGAATTTTAAAGATGAACACAGCTTTTAGAAACCTCCATGTGTATAACAGACCCTTTATATGTATTTTGTAGCCAGTGAACATACTAAACAATTCTGAATTGCTCTATTGTATTCCAGATTATGTTTGTTTCCTTGAAACATGTATGCACATAAAAATAAAGCTTTAACTGTGATACAAGTTTTCCCCCCCAGTTGCTGTCGGCTTTATGCATGTGAATTGAAAAAGTGCTTTAAGTTCTTCTCAGGGCAAAAGACAAGACACTGAAGGTGCTCTTGCTGGTTAGATGAATATTGGCCATGGGGAAAAAAATGGTCATTTTAGGACTGAATAAATATACACTTAGAAAATTTGCCTATTTACAAGATGTTTAGTTCACATACTAGTTTAATATTTTGAAAAGTCATTCTTGTCTGAAATCAGTTGGATGAAAAGAGAAACTTCAGAATGCAGGTAAAGTAGATTTGATAAAGGAATAACTCTACTTTGTGACACTTAGATCAGAGAACATAGATTTAGAGCTGGAAGGGACCTCATATTTTGATAAGAATTTTTCTTAATGATATTTCCCCTTAAAATTACTAATCACAAATTAGTCGTGTGATTACAAGAGACCATTAAGTTTATGGAACCTAGAGAATAGTCATGAAAGTGGTTGAAAGTTTTTATTTTTATTTTTCTGATTTAGGTTTTTGCTTTATGTTTAAACTTCCCCTCCTGCCCCCCCCCCCCCCCCGACACTCCCCCGTCCCCTCCCCAAATAAGCAAAACACTGGAATGGATTAGTTGACAACAGTTATTCTTTCCCCCAGTGGAAAACATTCTTCTTATTGATGGGAAGTTTTAGCATATAAATATTTTCAGAAAATTCTGTTTTTGCTATGTACTTCAGGTACATACTATAACTCTTTCTTTGCTTTATTCTCAGTCCTCCTCCCCCCCACCCTCACCCCCAAATCACATGCTTGGAAATCTTTATTTAGTCTCTAATGCTGTTTTATTTAGGTTTTTTTTGTCCTTTTAAGCCTTTATTTTTAAAAGTCTCTAATTCTCAGTTACTTTGGTTTTCTTTAAGACCTATTTTGTCCTAATTCTTTTTTTATAAATCCTTATTCCTTAAAGATTTTTACAATTTCACCATGTTATTAATTTGGTAATCTTTTATCTTCTGTGCATACTTTTGTACTTTTGATATTCTTTCTGGATCATTTAGTACATGGAACCTAGGCTATTTCTTGATGCTTTTTGGATGGAAAGGCATGAATATTAGCACAAAGTGCATTTTTATCGTTATTATTGCAATTTGCTCTCTTCTTTCTCTTAAGATAAAGAGCTTTTGGAGACTGTGGCTGTTTATCCTAAACTGAGATTTCTGCTCTTATTTAAGACTTACTATCTATGGATCACTTTAGGTCTCCTTGCTGTCCTCTGTCAAGGTGAATCAGCATCAAGGCAAAATGCATTAGAAAATGGAAACCTTGACATCCCATTATGGTGATTCAGTTTCCTGCCTTTACCTTTTAAATTGGAGCATTTAAAGCCAAGTCACAGTAGCTAAAAATTATCACTGAAAAGTCAGCGCTGCTTGTTCCCATTCTGCTTGCTGACAAAAAAAGCTAGATGTGTGTTTGGTTGTCTTTTTTTTTTCTCCCTGCCAAATGTTTGAGGTTACTCTGAACACTCTAAAAGTAGCATACTGCCCTGTTTTCTGAATTTTAATGTGTAATTTTACAGAATGACTCATTAGGATATTGAGTAGAAAAGAATTATTGTAGTCAAGAGATACTATCCACACAGTGTTAATGTACTTTGAGTTTCTTATATGAATAGAATAATATTTGTAAAGACCTTAGTACACAGTACCTGGTGCATAGTAGATGCTTAAAAATTCCTTCCTTCCAACCTAACAATTTCCTAACTTCTTTCCAAAATTTCTCCCTTCCTCCCTCCCATTTGTTCTAATTCAAATTATTTCTGTGAAGCTTTTTTCTTTAAAAGTCTTATCTGACTACCTTTTGATTCTTTAAACCTTTGGACAAGCAGATTTTTTTTTTTTAACATCATGGCTTATGAGTTGAGCAGGACCCTATTAGGAGTCATCAACTCAATTCTTTCATTTTGCATATGAGGAAACTACAGCCCAGAAAGACAGTGACTTGTCTAAAGTCATCTAGTAGTAACAAAGCCAAATTATTAGTTAATATTTCTGTAGATACCCTAAATTTGGGGAAAATGGATGGGAATGTTCAAGTTCATTTATGACTTTTTGTTCCTGATAATGTTGATTGACTGGTGGTTAATGGAATATTTCATAAGCACCTACTATTTGCTGAAAAATAGTTACTAAGTAGCTGGTTATTTGAATTCTTCAAGTTTATTCAATATTAGAAGAAAGCTTATGAGTGGAATGTCAACATTTTAAACTATTTGTCGTTACAGTGTTTTAAAAGTAATAGGGCAGTGCATGTACGGTTTTGTGTTTTAGCTTGTCTGACTTTTCATATATATACATATTTGTATATTATGGTTTGTAAATTATATGGACTCTCAAATAAAAGGAAATGCTAAATGATATTTAGAATTACATAAACGACACACCCATCCCATTTAAATTCCTGAATGTTTGAATCATTTTTTATGTAGGCTTTATGTTAAACTGACATTTAACCCTGTATACTCTTAGTCATTTGGTCTGAAGCCCTGTTCATGTAATACTTTATTGTCCTACTAAAGGTGGTAACTAGAGCTGTAATGTAATTGGATGAAAGTCTTTATATCTCTTAGTCTGGGGTGTCTTGCTTTTACGTAATTTAACTTATTTTCCTTCTGAAGATGTTTTCGCTGTCCTTTTTCTTTTCTTTCTTTTTTTTTAAGCTTTGATTAAGTAGCCGCAGTGCCAAACATAATGAAAGTCTATTCTGTTAGTGGATAATCTTCCATAGAGCTGTGTGACTTGAGTTAATATAATTCACCTATGCAAAATCTCTATATCTATAAAATATGGACAATGTTCGTGACCTAATTATTTCCCTAGAGGTTTTTTGTTTTTCTTTCTAAGAACGACGTTTGGAAATTGCCATGACTTCCTTGGAGAGGATTGGTATTCTTAAAAGTCACATCAGTAGGAACAAAAGCAAAAGTCTTTTCTGAGAGCATAATTATATTCACGACCCAGATCTTTATCATGTTTCCCCAAAACGCAAATATCAATATTAAAAATCAAAATAACAGTGTGTGGACTTTTAAAAAAAATCTGTAATGAACAAATGACATTGCTGAATACTTGCTTTTTATTTGAGCATTAACTGTCATTTTGGAGATAAAAATAATTAAAAATAAAATACCTTTTACATGATTCCTGAGAAGGATTTTGTGTGTCATTCGTGCAATAATTTAAAACCTTTTTGCCATCTGTTGGATATAGTTATCATCATTCTGTAGGAGAGGTTTGAGCCTCTTGTTACAGGTTAAACCACAAGAATGTCTTGCTTAATGATTTCAGTTTTTACACAAACCAGCTGCGGAGATCAATTGTCACTAATACAAAGAGTTGGACACATATTCCACCTGTTTTTTTTTTTCTCCTAGTGGCATTCCTGATTTGTTACAAGGTTTTGTAATGCTCACTTTCACCATGTTACAGAATAACCTCAAAACGATTTTGTAAATCTTGGAATGCCCAATAATGGGCATATCACATCTGCTGCGTTTGGTGTGGTGTCTACTCTATACAGATACATTTAATATTTTATATGCTTAACATTCTCTTAAGTAAACTTACACCTTCTTCTGAGTGGAAGGCAGTGTGCTTCACTGTGAAACCATATTTAGGATAATTTTTTATTTTATTCTGCCAAATTCTGTATACAGGATGACCCCAAAGTTTTAAAGCTTAAACCTGCACAAAGACTTTGGGATCCCTGTATAGGATGTACTGGTTGATTGAATATTCTGGATCAATAGGAAATTACCATATAAATACAAGCATACATATGTGTATGTACGTATATAGACATACTTTAGCTTGCATATATCTAAATGTGTTTGTATATATACATATCTGCTAGATATACCTGCTGTGTTATATACCTGGTGTGTGTGTGTGTGTGTCTGTCTGTCTGTGTCTGTGTCTCCAATGATTGGTAATATGGTATAATGTTTAGTTTGCTGCCCTTGGAGTCAGGAAGATCTGGGTTCATATTCCACCTCTGATAATAAGTGTTTGTATAATCATGGACAAGTCACCCTAAGTGTTGCAAGCCTTGTTCTCCTCATCTGTAAAATGGTTGGGTTTGCGTCTAAGGTCTCTTCCAGCTTTAAATCTCTGATCCTGCAATTTGAGGGAATTGCTGAGCACATTGTGGCCTATGAATATTGTACTGTAAGAAAAGACAAATAAGGGGAATTCAGAGAGACAAAGATTTGGCTGAATTAATGCCAAATTATCAGAGCTGGGAGGTTGGTATAGGCAGTGGCTTTCCATAATGTAAATCAAAGTTACACTGTAAGAGAGCAGAATTCTGGTTAAATGCATTGGATCTTGATTGAGAGGACAGATGATGAAGCACGTGTTTATTCTTGCCATAGAGATGAGACATTAACAGTGGAGAATGTGGTGTGTGTGTTTGTGTGTGTAGACACAGTCAGCAATGGGTTTTGTGTCATTTGGGCTTTGCTTCACCTTTGTCTAAGGGTGGAATTTATTGGGTGGCAGAGAAGATACACACACACACACACACACACACACACACACACACACGGTAGGAAATTAAAACAAATGATAAAAATGTGAAGTGGTATTCTTACATTTAAGCAAGAATTGTTCTATACATTAATAATAGGCATTTCCTGTTTTGAAACATTTAACCAACTATAGCAAAAACTGTTGATTCTGGTTAGCAGAAAACTAGGAAACTTACTTGCTTTCTTCCTTAATGGGACAAGGAAACTTTTTTTCTCAGTAGTGATTGTATTTATTAAATATTTTTAAAAACTTTTGATAAGCATAGGAAATGATTACTGTTATTAGTTTAAATGGTGGGTTATTTGTTCTGGCTATTAAGAAAGACTTAAGGACTCAATTTTTGGTTTTGATTAGTCAGGCTTCTCATAACAGTACAATGATGTTGGTCATTACCATGACAAAACATTTAGATGTATATGCTCACAATTTAATTATTTAAAATGTGCTCTTCAAGATAGAGTGCACATTTTAAAGCTAAACTGACCAAAAGTTCTTGTTATTTTTTAAAAGTACCAGTTTTATGTTATAACTTAATAGAGCTGGAAAAATTTTACATTTTTATATGCAGATTTCTTGAGTTGCAAATAAGTCTTGAACCTGTGCTAAGACTTTTGGAACACCCTGTATTTGCTTGTTCTAGGTTTTATAATTCTAAAAATTCTAAAAATGTATTCAGGAATACATTTTAATGGTTTGTTATAATGATGTTCAGTCTGTATTAAATGTTCTCAATTCAGCAAAATTGACTTTAATGAAATACAGCATAGTACAGGTGGATGCATAGATAGATATAACTGGCATTTCTGTAAAACTAGAGAATTGAAAAGAGATACAAATAAAATGTTAAGGATATTAGTATTCAGCTTATTGTTGGAGTGTTAGTTTGAAAGAAAAGATAATTTGTCTCATGAGTTATCTTCTGTGTATAACACTTATATGCACATGATGTGAAACACTTGTTTTAGCCAATTTAAAAATTGATAGTTTCCTTGATATAGAATGAGCAAGTCTTTTGCTCATGGATATCCTGAAATCCTGAAAAAGGCCTTTGAGCTGGCCTCTAAAATCCCAGGCAAGGCATTCTGTGGAATCTAAAGTGGTTCTATTATATCTGAACATACAAAGGCATAATAATGATAATTTGCAGCTGACTGAGGATGAAGATCCTGTGCCTCCTATTTAAATTGGGAAAGGATCTCTTGGAACACTGGTCTAGAGATCAGTCATGTTAAAGTAGAGTTGGTTGTCTAACACCTTAAAGTATTTTTGAAGGCAGGTTTATGTGACCATGTAACTATTTTATTACCCTACAAAACTTTTTCTAATTTAGTAGTCTTATTTTTTTTTTTAGTGACATGGACCCCTTTGGGAGTCTCATTTAACCTATGGACCCCTTCACATAACTATTTTTGAACTGAATAAAATTTATAACATTACAAAGAAAGCCAATTACATTGAAATGGAGATATAATTTTTTCCCATCCAAGTTCACGGATCCACTTGGTCCCTAGTGCCTAGATTAAGACACTGTTCTAGTTCCATGATTAGAGAGATGTATCTGATGTCAGGTGTACCAACAACATGAAGTTTGGATTCCATTTTCAGTTTCTTTAAAATTTCTTAGAGCTTAATTCTTTCAAGGTCCTTGGCCTGTGGGGCTATGTATGGAGTCAAAGCAAAGGCACAGCTTGAATTGTAATTGGAAAGATTGATATTCACCTGCTTACTCTGTGCTTACTTGCTTAGTTATGCAGTACTAAAGTGGGAAAAACACTGGTTTGGGCAATCCAGTTTTTGTCCAACAAGTTCTGTGAAATACCTACAGTCTCTCCTGCCTATCCTATTGCTCTGTGCCTCTCCCTTCCATCACCCAATCTGGATGTTGTGTACCAGAAAACTTACAATACAGGACCTCCCAGATTCCTGGATTATTGATGCCCTCCTACCTGTGTTCTTGGAGGCAAGAAACCAGTCAGATCTTCCTGAACAATACCCCAACACTAAACTCCTGGGCGAAGCTGAACCCTGAAGCATGGAGGGGATATGGGTCTAGAAGTTGCCAGAAAGAGCTTGATATATAACCATATTGCCAAATCCTGGGAGCAATCTAAATACCCTTGTGGACCTCCCTTCCTCATTTCTTGACCTGAATACCATCTTGTTGGAAACATCCTAGTTACATCCTTGATTATATCCTTTCCATGCCTTTTTCTGTTCTGCTTTGGAGGATCCTGGGCTCTGTATCCAGGGATGTGTGGTAATTGGGCTTCCCCAGTACTCCACAACCACACGCATACCCCCTCCCCCTACTGAGTTGGGTGTCTCTAATTAAGTTCCATGGCCTTCCCTTAAGTGCACCAAATGAAAGTGCCTAATACTTTCAGTCTGACTTTCTCCTCTCATTTCTCTGTGAAGCTCCTTTAATGCCAACAATTTAGTGCCCAATGTATGTGAATATCTAGAAATAACAATGGTGGTAGGTAGAGTTTAACTTGTAATTTGTGAGACCTGGACATAGACATAGAACAAAAGGACTAAAGTGATTTAAAATGGCATTCCTGTTGATGCCTAAATTATTGATATAAGTTGTAATGTAGGTAAGAATGGCTCTTTAGTAGAGTTCTCATTCAGTGTAATGGCACTGAACTAAGGCTCAGAGGGGCAATATTTTCTAGCATCATCTATGGTGCCGGGATCATCTAAAATGCCCCACTTCTGGCAACTGAATAATACGCAACAATGAATGAGACAGGGGCTATTGATCATTGTATTATTTTAGCTGGCAGCATGATATAGTACATGATATATAGTACTTGGAGTTCTCAGATAGGATGTGATTGGTTTGGAGTTCTGGATTCAAGTACAAACTGTGTGACCATAGGCGGTTAAGTCACTTAACCTCTCAGAACCCCAGGTATTTTAAAAGCATATTCTATTTTTACATCATTCACTTCTGAAACAAAGAAAAAAGTTTGCAAAACCATTGCAGTTGTGTCTGACAAATATTCCACACCAAGTCCCCTACATCTGCCATAAAGAGACAGAGCTGATTTTTCGCAACTCTTCTTCGGGGCCAAGCATGGTCATTATAATTACAGATTTTTTTAATGCAATTTTTTTTATTTTAAACTTACTAAACTTAGATACAAAATGAGTGGGAAAAACATTGCCATGTACATGGCAGATCATAGGAGAAGATTCAATATAAACAAATACATTTTCATTTCAAGAAAACCTATATAATAAAATTTTTTTGTCAGAGTTGTCCAGCTTTTCTTTGCTCCCTTGTTGGTTTTCTTTTACTCTCTGCTGTGTATACTTTTTACTTTGTTTTTTTCCCTCCTTCCCCCCCAACCCACCACTCTAAGGAAGCCTACAATTAAGCATGAAGATAATTTGTAGATAGATAGATATAAACATATACATTTATACACATATACTCATATACATATATGTAAAACCCTACTATGCTTATTTTTACCACTCATTTTTTTCTCTGAGGGTGGATAGCATCTTCCTTTATAGGTCCCAAGGCTTTCCATGTTTTTCTAAGTCAACCAGCTCATCATTAACTACATCCCAGCAGTATTCCAACGCAATCATATCCTATTTGAGAGATTGTCTACGAAAGTTTTTTTCCCTCAATTTTCTGCATTTCGTCTGTTCTTGGCTACATAGGTTTTATTTACACAAGAACATTTTAATTTAAAGAAATTGAATTTATCCTTTTTTACACTTCAACAATGCTCTCTCTTATAGTTTAAGGTCTGATACTGCTGAATCTACTTTTTTACATCTTTTTTCCTGGTTTCTTTAAAGTTCCAGACCTTTTTGTTTTTTCTAACTCAGTAAAATAATTTTTTTAGTAATTTAATTGGGATGACATTGAATAAATAGGTTAGGTACAATTGTCATTTTAAAATTATATTAGCTTTACCTAACCATGAACAATAAATATTACTTCAGTTATTTAGATCTGAATTTATTTGTATAAAAATGTTTTATCTTTATGCTCATATAGTTCCTCTGTTTTGGCAGATATATGCTTAGGTATTTTATACTGTCTAGGCATTTTAAATGGTCTAAAGCTATATTGAATAATACTGCTTACACATAGTGTATTTTTCATTTTTGATTAAATCTATTTTAACTTTAACTTTGAGATCATGATAATTATCCCTGCTTTTTTTTTTTACATAATACATTGTACTTCTGCCCTTTATTTTATCTTTGTGTGTAACTTTCATTTTTATAATGTTTCCTGAAAGCAACACATTGTTGAATTCAAATTTTTAATCTGCTATCCTTTTCTGTTTTATGTGTAGATTAGTCCCATTCACATTCTAAGCTACAATTGTGTATTTTCCTTCTTCCCGTTTTTCCTCACTGTTCTCATCCTATTTATTCCATCCCTCCTCAGTCCACTGCTTTACTTTTACCCACCACCTTGGCCCCCTATTCCTTAACCTACCCACCCTCTAAAAGTCCCTCCTGATCCTCTCCTCCAGCTCTACCTCCTTGTTTTCTTCTTTCTTTCTGAGTTAGAAGACTTGTACACACACACACACACACACACACACACACACACACACGTTCCCTCTTTAACCCATCCCTGATGAGAGTAAGGTTCTAGCACTACCCACCCTCCCCCATTACCTTCTTCTGTATCAGTTTTTCCTTTTATACCTCATTTGTATGAGATAATTATTCCTTTTTATCTCTCCTTACAGTTTTTTTTTAGAATCACCTCATCATATTCACTTCAGCCCAAGCATTTCTTTCAAACTACCCAAGTGTAAATGACAGTCATAAAAGAACTGATAAAATTTTCACATATAAGAAGTAAACCATTTGACCTTAATGAGTCTCCTGTATTTGGGAGCTTTTCCTCCCAGGATCTCTTTCAGGTCATGATTGGTGGATTCTTTCTATTTCTACTTTGCCTTCTTGTTCTAGAGCTTCAGGGCAATTTTCCTTGATAGTTTCTTGAAATATTGCATCAAGATTCATTTTTTTCTATCATATTTTTCAGATAGTCTGACTATTATATTATTTCTTCTTGATCTGTTCTCCAGATCAGTTTTTTTTTGATAAGATGTTTCACATTCTCTTCTATTTCTTTGTTCTTTTGATTTTATTTTATGATTTCTTGGTTTCTTATAATGTCATTAGCTTTCCCTTGCCCAATTCTAGTTTTCAAGAGATTATTTTCTTTCTTAAGTCTTTGATTCTCTATTTCAAGTTGGTGGACTTTCTTTTCATAGTTTTCTTGATTTTCTTGGATTGCCCTTTTTTTTTTCTAATTTTTTCTTGATCTCTCTTATTTGATTTTTAAAGTCCTTTTTGCATTTTTCCAAGAACTCTTTTTGTGCTGTGGACCCTTTGATGTTTCTCATTGAAAAAGGAGTGGCTTTTTTTGCTGCATTATCTTTGAGTATGAACCTAGATATTCTCTATCCCCATAGTTAACTATCTATGGTTGGGTTCTTTCTCCTTTGCTTACTCATTTTTATTTATTTTTTATTTCATTTTTTTTCCTAGCTATTAGTATAATCAAGTTGTAGTCCCAAGGTATGAGGTCCTTCTTACTGTTCTTTTCTGAGGTCTTGGGGGCCCAACCTTAGGCTCTCCTCTGCACACCTAAACCACAGCTAGGGCCTCCAGCTACACTGTCCTTTAAATGATCTTACTCCCTGGTGTCCCTCTGGTGGCTGCAAACTACAGTTGTCCTTTCTGCCCTGGAATTGAAGCCAGGGACTCTGCTGTCCTGCAAGTTCCCGCAGCCATCAGGGTCCCCACCCCTCGGCTACTATACTCGCCAGGTGTGTGGTCAGTCCTTCTCCCCTTGCAGCCACAGCTTGGGACAGGTCTGGTCAGCACAGCTGTGCTGGGCATCCCTCAATAGCGGAAGGTCGTCCAATCTACTACTCTGGCCTCAGACACCCCACACAGCAAAATGAAAGTTTCCAAGGCTGAGACTGCCTCTCACCCCAGGTGCCCCCAGGGCTTGCTGTTTGTTGATTCTGCAGAGTCAGCCTGGGGGTGTTTGCACCTCACTCTGGCCAGCCTCTGCCCCTAGACGTCAAGTTTTCCCTGCAGGCTTCTCAAGCTGCCGTGGGAGGACAGCTGCTTTACCTCGAGTTTATTTCTGCTGTGCTGAGGTGATGTTCTGTTCTGTTTTTTTGTGTTTTGTGGAGGAAATTTAGAGAGCTGAAAGTTTTCTGACCTACTCCTCCATCTTCCCAGAATCCTCTCCCCGATTTCTTTTTTACTGGTGTTCTTTCCGATTATTTACATTATCAATGTGTGTGTACTTTTCCTAGTTTCCTACTACACTTTGTATCAGCGCATAGAAGTCAGCCTGGCTTCACTGAATTCTTATTTACTACTCCATGACATTAGTATAGCACAATTTATTTAGCATTCCTCCAATCAGTCCTTGTCCTTGCTGGTCCTTCCCACCACTACCGTTCCTACTTCTAGACTGGATACACAGTAGACATTTTAAACTCAGAATTTAGTCTCTTTCCCTGTAAACTTTTCCCTCCTATCTGTATCTATTACTGTAGAAGGCAACACTTCTTTCCCACTCCCTCAGGCTCAAAATCTTGGGAGTTTTTCTAGATTACTATCTCTCACTCCCCTTATCCAGTCTGTTGATAAGGGCCTTTTGATTTCACCTTCCTAATGTCACTCCAGTGCCTCATCTCTGACACTACTACCCCTCTGGTGCAGGCCCTCATCACCTCACACCTTGTTTACTACCAGAGCCTACTGGTGGGTGGGTGGTCTGCCTGCCTCAAGTTCTTCCCCACCCCAATCCATTCTCCATTCAGCCACCAAAGTGATTTTCCTAAAGTGCAGATCCAACCTTGTCATCTTCCTCCCAACCCCATCAGGAAACTCATGTAGCTTCCTATTAATGCCTCCAGGATCAAACACAAAATGCTCTGTTTGGCATTCAAAGCCCTTCATAACTTATCCACTTCCAACCTTTCCAATCTTCCTACGTCTTACTCCTTGACAGGCACTATTCCATCCAATGACATCGGGCCCCCTGGCTGTTTTACAAACAAGACGCATATCTCAGCCCTGGGCATTTTGTCTGTCTGTCACTCAGGCCTGGAATGCTTTCTCTCTCTTCCTCTCTGAGTAGTGACTTTCCTGGTTTCCTTTAAGCCCCAACTAAAATCCCACCATCTACAGGAAGCCTTCCCTAACCTCTCTTAATTCCCTGTATATAGCTTGCTTCATTTTTATTTGTTTGTTTTTCTCCTCCATTATATTGTACATTCTTTGAGGGCAGTGGCTGTCTTTTGCCTCTTTTTATATCCCAAGAGTGTAGTACAGTGCCAGACACACAGTAGACACTTAGTAAATGTTTATTGATTAATTGAACTGCCTCCACACTGTTTTTGCTGTTGTTTTTTCCCTGCTTTTTCTTTGTATCCTCAATTCTTAGCATATAGTAAGTGCCTGGCACATAATGATTAATAAATACTGGATTGTTTGGTTTAACCCTTGGGCACCTGCTTTTTTTTTCCTTTTTTTTTGAGGGGGGAAGGCAGGACAATTGGGGTTAAGTGACTTACCCAAGGTCACACAGCTAGTAAGTGTGTCAAGTGTCTGAGGCCGGATTTCAACTCAGGTACTTCTGACTCCAGGGCCAGTGCTCTACTCATTGCGCCACCTAGCTCCCCCTTGGTTTATCCATTGGACTCTGACTTGATTCATACTTTTACAAACTCTCCTTCTCTATATCCCAATCATAACTGAACACTTGACAGGCAAAGAACACCCCAAAACCCCAACTCTAGCTGTCTGTTCTTTCTCCTTTATCCATCATTGTCCCATCCATTCACTTACTAGAAACTCTTAACATTTCCCTCTCTGAGCATAACTTCTTATCTTTCCCACGTGTCTTGTTTCTCCTATACCTTTTCTTGGCCCTCATCAAGACCTCCAGTCTTCCTCATTCTCTCTCTCTCTCTCTCTCTCTCTCTCTCTCTCTCTCTCTCTCTCTCTCCCCCCTCCCTTGTTTCTCCCTCCCTCTTAACTTCAACCTCTCTTTATCAACTGGTTCCTTCCCTACTTAACTTCAAATATGCCCAAGTCTCATCCATCTCTAACAGTCCCTAGACCCTGCTATCCCTTCCCTTCTTAGCCAAATTCCTTGAAAAAGCTATCTGTGATTACTGCTTCTACTTCCTGTCTCCTGAACCCTTTGCTGTCTTGCTTCCATCACTTAACTAAAACTTCTTTCTCCAAAGTTCCCAATGATCTCATAATTGCCAAATTGGACGGTCTTTTCAGTGTACTAATCTTTTTCAACCTATCCGCTGTATTTAATAGGTTCCTCACCCTGTCTTCCTGGATACCCGCTTCTCTCTGGGTTTTCATGTTATTACTCTCCAAGTTCTCCTACATGTCTCAGTTTCCTTTGCTGGCTTATCACCCTTATCATGCCATCTAACTGGGTGTTGCTCAGGGTACTGTCCTAGGCCTTCTTTTGTCTTTATATTCTCTTTTTATAAAGTCATCAGCTCTTAATGGATTTAACTATCATCTCTATAAAGATGAATCCCTGGATCTTTATGGCTAACCCTGCCCAGTCTCTTCTCTGACCTTCAGCCCTTCATCACCCATTGAACATTTAAAATTGGATATCTTGAAGATGTCTCTCTTTTTAACATTTTTAAAACTTTGAGTTCCAAATTCTCTCCCTCCTTATAGCCCTTCTGCCACTCATTGAGAAGGTAAGCAATAGGATATCTATTATACATGTGAAGTCATGCAAAACATTTCTCCATGTTAGCCATGTTGCAAAAAAATCAGGAAAAAATTAAAATTTGAAAAAAATATGCTTTAATCTACACTGAGTTCATCAGTTCTCCCTCCAGAGGTGTCTAACATTTTTCATTATGAGTCATTTGGAATCGTCATGAATCATTGTCTGAATATATCTCAAACTCAACATGTCCAAAACTGAACTCTGTTTCTCGCTAAGCTGTTCCATATTCCAAATTTTCCTATTTCTGCTGAAGGTATCACTGGCCTTCCAGTCTCCCAGGTTCAGTCTTGGCATTTCCTTTGACCTCTCAGCTTCTTCACCCCACATAGCCAATCAGTTGCCAAATCTTGCTGTTTCTACCTTCAAAGCATCTCTCCCACTTGACCCCTTCATTGTCTGTCACCTTTTTAGTTCAGGCCCTCCTGACCTCTTACCTAGATTATTTTAATACCTTCTTAAGTGGTCTCCTTCCTTCAGGTGTCTCTCTACCTCAAGGCCACCCCATATTGCTGTCAAACTGCTTTTCCTAAAGTGCAGGTCTGATCATTTAACCTCCCCTAGTCAGTTACCTCCAATGGTTTCCTATGGCCTCCAGGATAAAAAGGAACTCTTCTCTTTAGCTTAAGTTCTTCACAATCTGGCCCAACACCTTTCCAGGCCCATTTGGACATTATTCCTCCTTCTGTACCTATGATACAACCAAACTGTCCATTTCTTTCTTCCTCAACCCACACCCCATCTCCCATCCCAGTGCCTGTTGCTGCCCTACCTGCATGCCTGGAATGCACTCTCTCCTTGACTCTTGCTGACTCACAGAGTTCTTTCTTTCCTTTAAATAAGATACAGCTGAAGTACCATCTTTTGCATGAAGCCTTCTCTGTTCTACCCTACCTCCCAAACTACCTTGTGTTTAACTACTGTGTATTTTATGGGTACTTGTTTCCCACATTAGCATGTATACTCCTTGTGATTAGAGATTATTTCATTCATTATACTTGTATCCTCAGTGCCTTTCGCAGATAGTTGTTTAATAAATAATATAATAATAATCATATTATCATATAATAATATATTATTATATATTATATGTAAATATAATAAATAATAATTATATAAAATAATAATAAATATAAAATAGTCATTTAACAAATAGTACCTTAATAAATTCTTGTTGGTTGGTTAATTTGTTTCTTATGCCCCCTCCCTCTCTTTTTAATTTTCAGTCTCTTCCTGTCTGCTAGTCCTTTCCCTGCTGTCTGCAAACATTCCTAAGTTGCTGTTGTTAAAAAACAAACAAACAAAAAATCACTAGATCCTAACATTTATTTACTCTTACCTTATCGCTGTCCTCCCCTTCTATCTCTAGTCAGTGTCTCCACTTCTCTTTCTCTTCTAAACCTTCTGCTATTTGTTTTATAACCTGAAGTTTCAACTGAAGCTACTCTCTTAATCCCCAAATCATATTCTGTTTATATTATTTCAGATTACATTGTTGTAGTCATTACAGACATTACTTTACTATTTTTTACTTCACTTTGCATCGTATCATGATGTTTTTGCATGCCTCTCTGTATTTATCATGTTCATTACTTTTTTACAGCAGAGAAAGATTCCATTACATCTGGGTACCACCATTTTTTTAGCCATTCCCTAATCAGTGGGCATCTATTTGTTTACAATTCCTTGTTCCCACAAAACAAAACAAAACATTGCTACTGTGTGTGTGTGTATGTGTGTGACCTTTCTTTTTTTTGTCATTGACCTTTTTGGGGCATATGTCTCATGGTAGAACCTTTCGGTTGAATGATGGACATTTTAGTCACTTTCTTTGCATAATTCTTCATTTCTTTACATAATTCACAGCTCCACCAGCAATGCATTTTTAGTGTGCCTGTCCTTCCACAATCTCTCCAACATTGACTTTTTTCATCTTTCATCATCTTGCCAGGATAGTGGTATGAGTTGAAATCTCCACATTGTTTTGGTTTATATTTCTCTTATTCTTAATGATTTGGAACAATCTTTCATATTTTGTCACTTGTTTTTTATTTTGATAATATCATTCCATTGTATTCTTTCTGACTCCAAATGTTGTTACTCCAAAATGTTCACCTTCTTTCTAAAGGGAGAGGTCTGATATCCTTAACATAGAAACATTTAAAGTACTGGCCAACACCATTATCAACTCACTCTAATTTGCTTATTTTACACAAAAGTGGTTTTGAATCCCTCTGCCATACTAAGATGCAAAGAAGCTTCCTCCTTGGAGGCTATGAAAGTGGAAGCAATGCCATAATTGCTGTGTACTTCGGGACCATTTAGCTGGTGGATCATTGATTTGACAGACTGTAACTGGTCTTTCATGTAAATATATACTTGGGAGCCCACGAGTATGTAAGCTTTTGACATAGTTATTCATGAAGTAGAACTCAGCTCTTTTAGAAATGTTGCATATAGGCTTGAGTTCTTGCCCTTTCTTAATAGGTAAATTCTCACTATAGCTTTAACACATATTAAGATTTCACAATTGCTATTTTACATTTGGTATGAGAAATGATAATAAATGATTAATTTATTGGTTAGTTGATTACTTAAAAGTAGAATTAATGTTTTTTAGATATAAATTCTTATTCCAATATATGTAGCTTTATTTATATTAAGTTATATTATCTCAATAATTTCAAACACAAAGGATTGGAAAAAATAGACTTTGAATTAAGCAGGTCTATTTTTATTAAAGCACAATGAGGCATTTAGTTGTTGGGGGAAATAATAATTTTCTCAGAATTATGTGTTCTTTGAATGAAGTATAAGTGGTTTAACCGAGTTGTACTGTATAAATTCTCTTAGAAACATGTAATCAGCTCTGTTGATTAAGTCATTTTGGCATTCAATGCCTTCTGCAATATACCCTCCCCCATCATATCTTTCCTGCCTTATTTTCCACTACTCTTTTATATGCATTATCACTGTGTGTGCAGCATACCTTTCATTCCTGCCTCCATGCTTTTGGGGCTGTTCCCTCTCCCTGCGATTCCCTGATGAGGAAATTATCTAAGGCTGTCTTTTCTGTATAGAATGGACTGGACTCTGAGATTATGATGCCTAGCATGAGTTTCTTTCAGTTAAACTTACACTTAATAAATGTTTATTGAATTAAATTGAAGTGATTGTAAATGAACAAAGTGAGTCCTCTGTACGAGCTGATAATCTGACACTGTAGTTTTTGGTCATTCTCTTGGTTTTCCAAAGTCTGAGAGAAGAGGGAGGATGAAAAGGAAAAAAAAAAACCATTAGAACTAGAGATTCTTCATTCTACTTTAATAATAATGATAGTTGGGGGGCGGAGCCAAGATGGCAGCTGGTAAGCAGGGACTAGAGTGAGCTCCGTACCCGAGTCCCTCCAAAAACCTATAAAAAATGGCTCTGAACCAATTCTAGAACGGCAGAACTCACAGAACAGCAGAGGGAAGCAGGGCTCCAGCCCAGGACAGCCTGGATGGTCTCTGGGTGAGGTCTACTCCACACGGAGCTGGGAGCTGGGAGCTGGGAACGGAGTGGAGCAGAGCCCAGCCTGAGCAGCGTGGACCATCCAGACCAGAAGCCAGGCGGAGGGGGCCCTAGCGCCCTAAATATGTGAGCTGCGGCAGTTACCAGACCCCTCGACCCACAAACACCAAAGACTGCGGAGAAGGTTAGTGGGAAAAGCTGCAGGAGTGGAAGGAGTTCACGGTTTGGCTTCCAGCCCCGGGGGCAGTGGAGGTGGGGCAGCTACAGCTGTTGTTACTTCTGGCTCCAGGCCCACCTGGTGGGAGGAATTAAGTGGCGGATCAGAGCAGGAGTGCAACAGCCTGCTGAAGATCTAAGCCCAGTCTGGACTGGGGGTTCTTGGGGAAGGAGTAGTGCGGGTCTGACAGAGCTGGCACCTCCCCCCCAAACGTGGAACATATACTCGTTAGTCTACAAGCAGTCATACCCCACTGAAAAACTCAAGGGTCAAGTTAGTTGGTTGGGAATATGGCCAGGCAGCGAAAACGCGCCCAGATTCAGTCTCAGACTTTGGATTCTTTCCTTGGTGACAAAGAAGACCAAAACATACAGCCTAAAGAAGACAACAAAGTCATAGAGCCTACAACAAAAGCCTCCAAGAAAAACATGAACTGGCCCCAGGCCATAGAAGAACTCAAAAAGGATTTGGAAAAGCAAGTTAGAGAAGTAGAGGAAAAATTGGGAAGAGAAATGAGAAGGATGCGAGAAAACCATGAAAAACAAGTCAATGACTTGCTAAAGGAGACCCAAAAAAATACTGAAAAATACGCTGAAGAAAACAACATCTTAAAAAACAGACTAACTCAAATGGCAAAAGAGCTCCAAAAAGCCAATGAGGAGAAGAATGCCTTGAAAGGCAGAATTAGCCAAATGGAAAAGGAGGTCCAAAAGACCACTGAAGAAAATACTACTTTAAAAATTAGGTTGGAGCAAGTGGAAGCTAGTGACTTTATGAGAAATCAGGATATTATAAAACAGAACCAAAGGAATGAAAAAATGGAAGACAATGTGAAATATCTCCTTGGAAAAACCACTGACCTGGAAAATAGATCCAGAAGAGATAATTTAAAAATTATTGGACTACCTGAAAGCCATGATCAAAAAAAGAGCCTAGATACCATCTTTCAAGAAATTATCAAGGAGAACTGCCCTGATATTCTAGAGCCACAGGGCAAACTAGAAATTGAAAGAATCCATCGATCGCCTCCTCAAATAGATCCCAAAAAGAAATCTCCTAGGAATATTGTCGCCAAATTCCAGAGCTCCCAGATCAAGGAGAAAATACTGCAAGCAGCCAGAAAGAAACAATTTGAGTATTGTGGAAACCCAATCAGAATAATCCAAGATCTGGCAGCTTCTACATTAAGAGATCGAAGGGCTTGGAATGCGATATTCCGGAGGTCAATGGAGCTAGGATTAAAACCTAGAATCTCCTACCCAGCAAAACTGAGTATCATGTTCCAAGGCAAAATATGGATTTTCAATAAAATAGAGGACTTTCAAGCTTTCTCAGTGAAAAGACCAGAACTGAATAGAAAATTTGACTTTCAAACACAAGAATCAAGAGAAGCATGAAAAGGTAATCAAGAAACGGAAATTGCAAGGGACTTACTAAAGTTGAACTGTTTTGTTTACATTCCTACATGGAAAGATGATGTGTTTGATTCATGAGACCTCAGTATTAGGGTAGTTGAAGGGAATATGCATATATATATATTATATATATATATGTTTATGTACATATATATATATAAGTGAATGTGAATGTATGTATATATCTATGTGTATATGTATGTATGTGTATGTATGTGTATATATATATGTGTGTGTTTTTATATACATATATATATATATATATATATATATATATATATATATATGTAAAAGAGAGAGAGCAGACACAGGGTGAGTTGAAGATGAAGGGAAGATATCTAAAAGAAATAAAATGAAATTAAGGGATGAGAGAGCAACATACTGAGAGAGGGAGATAGGGAGAGATAGAATGGGGTGGATTATCTCACATAAAGGTGGCAAGACGAAGCAGTTCTGTGGGAGGAGGGGAAAGGGCAGGTGAGGGGGGAATGAGTGAACCTTGCTCTCATCAGATTTGGCCTGAGGGGGAATACCATACATACTCAGTTGGGCATCTTACCCCACAGGAAAGAAGAGGGAGGAAGATAAAAAAAATAAAAGGGGGGGGATGATGGAGGGGAGGGCAGATGGGGGTGGAGGTAATCAAAACAAACACTTTGGAAAGGAGATAGGGTCAAGGGAGAAAATTCAATAAAGCGGGATGAATTGGGAAGGAGCAAAATGTAGTTAGCCTTTCACAACATGAGTATTGTGGAAGGGTTATACATAATGATACATGTGTGGCCTAGGTTGAATTGCTCGACTTCTTAGGGAGGGTGGGTGGGAAGGGAAGAGGGGAGAGAATTTGGAACTCAAAGTTTTAAAATCAGATGTTCAAAAACAAAAAAAGTTTTTGCATGCAACTAAAAAATAAGATACACAGGCAATGGGGCGTAGAAATTTATCTTGCCCTACAAGAAAGGAAGGGAAAAGGGGATGAGAGGGGAGGGGGGTGATAGAGGGGAGGGCTGACTGGGGAACAGGGCAACCAGAATATAAGCCATCTTGGAGTGGGGGGGAGGGTAGAAATGGGGAGAAAATTTGTAATTCAAACTGTTGTGAAAATCAATGCTGAAAACCAAATATGTTAAATAAATAAATTTAAATTAAAAAAAAATAATAATGACAGTTTAGGACTGGGGGTCATGACCACTAGAATTACAGAAGAGTTCTTATTAAGGAGCCTGAATATAGGGGTCAATGCAGATTATGTGGAGGAAAGGTAGAAACTAGGCAGTACATCAATGAAAGCTGTGAAGGTTTAGTATCTGTACAAGATATAACTCAATGCATTCTACATGTGAGACACATTATCTTCCATGGATTGACAAGAGAACAAATATCAATACTACAAATCTCAAAATATCCCTTGAGAACTCAACCAATAAATAGTACTGAAATTGGAGCGTTATCACAGAACAAGCTATTGCCTATAATTTCCTGGACATTAGATTGATGCCACCATAAAAAGTGCTCAAGACTCCAAGCTTCATAGAATGAGAAGCTTTCAAAATCTAGAGACATAAGAGAAGAAATAAAAATCATAAGGACAGGATGAGGTGTAGACATTATCCTCATCATCCTCTCTGCTGCTGGAGTTGAAGCAAGGTTCCCTCTAGTAACTACTTACCTCTAGTAATTCCCACCAGTACTGAAAGGAATTATTTTTAGCCACCTATACAACAGTCCAAAGAACATTAAAAATAAAAGAATAATCAGATAGTGATTTGTCCTGGGTTGTTTCTCCCTGAATTCCATTGAAAAATGATGAAATTGATTTTTCTATAATAGTTCACATTTACTTATCATTTTATATACACTGTCTCATTCGAGTCTTACCACAACCATAGGATCACATAGCAGGTGCATAGTCGGCATTTGTTTATTACTCCTTTCTATCAGGGTAAATCTAAGGCTGTCTTAGAGAACCAAGGCAGAAGGAAGAAAGGCTTGTGACAGGGGACACAAAGTCCCAGCCTTGGGTACTTGTGAGAAAAGGCGTTAGAGCACTATGTGGTAGCCCAGGTGAGACTAAACATCTCTGGGGATTGAACAACGTCACTAGCCATTCCAGCCTCAGACCTGAAGACTGGCCCCTCTTGTTTGCATTGGGATGAACGCTGCTGTTTTTAGCCATGTTCCTAGACAGTGTGCAGCCAGGTCATCAGTAGCATCTTCTTCAAACAGGTTCTTAATGTTTGAGTTGGTGGAGAACTTGAAGAACGGCTGTCTAACCTCTTTATTTCACAAAAGTTGTGGATAAAACATTGGACTCCTATGTGCAAAATGGCCACTCTCTATTAGCTACAAACAGAAGAGAACTGGAATGGATAATCCCTGGTGGCAGTTCTTTTTGAAAAACTCCATTCTCCCCCATCTCATGTGTTCACTTGCCAAGTATTGACTCAACCTCCATAAATATTTTTTGCGCCATTCCCTTCTCTCCATTTACATCACCATTTGGCCATCATTGCCTATCACCTGAACTATTACAATGGCTTCCTAATTGGTCTTCTGCCTTAAGGCATCTTCCACTCCTCAGAAATTTCTGGAAGTTCCCTCTTGCTTCTAGTATAAAATGCAAACTTTTCTGTTTGGCATTGAAAGCTCTTTACAGCCTGGCTCCAACCTACTCTAACCTTTTCCATCCTTCACTCATTCTTCAGTGTAGCCAGACTGGCTTCTTGAGGTTTCTCACATAAAATGGTCTTCATACAGGATGTCTTTCTGCTTTCCTTGGAGGGCACTCCTACACTTTTGCCTTTAGAATCTCTAGTTTCATAAAATTTCAGCTTAAATGCTGCTTCCTACATAAGGTCGTTCCTGATTCCCCTCAAGCTACTCATGCCCCTCTCCTTCCCCAAAACTGCCTTGTATTTACTTTGTATTTCATCTAGGTTGTGCAGTAAATAGAGCATTAGACCCGGAATCAAGATGAGCTGAGTTCAAATTTGACCTCAGACACTTACTAGTTGTGTGACCCT
Organism: Trichosurus vulpecula; assembly: GCF_011100635.1. Classification (NCBI taxonomy): domain Eukaryota; kingdom Metazoa; phylum Chordata; class Mammalia; order Diprotodontia; family Phalangeridae; genus Trichosurus; species Trichosurus vulpecula. The sequence goes on from NC_050574.1 coordinate 231,124,913, forward strand.
GGGCAAGTTACTTAACCTTTGTCTCCCTCGGTTTCCCTGTCCGTAAGATGGAGATAATAATAACATCTACTTCACAGGGTTGTTGTGAGGCTCAAATAAGATGGTATTTATAAAGCACTTAGCATAATGCCTAGCATATAGTAGGTGCTTAATAAATGCTTATTCCCCTTATATGCACACATGTTGTTTCCCCTGTTAGAGATCTCAGATAACCTTTCTGAGTGCAGGAACTAGTCCATCTTTTTATTGTATACCTAGCACCTAGACACATGCCTGGCACATAGTAGGCACTAAATAAATACCTATCGATTGGTTGATTGGATTGTCCTATCAATAAGCTTTGTGATAAAAAAATATTTATCTCCTCTCATCCATTACCTTTCCAGAGTGAATGGTCATTTTCTTTTTAGGTTATCTTCACATCCAGAAGGCTCCATTTTAACTTGGTCATGTTAGTGCACTTTCTCTAGCTTTGGTTACACCCATCTTGAGGCTCACAGAATATTCTGGATGCAGGCTCACAATGTTTTGTCTTACTTCCAATATCCTTATCAGTAATGACAACCAACAACTCCATAGAATTTTAAAGTTTTCTCATTTGAGCCTGAGAATAGCCCTGTGAGGTAAATATTACAATTGTTACCATCGTCCCATTTTATAGATGAAGAAACTGAGAGAAATAATATCCTAGCATTTAGTTGGCGTTTTTTTTCAAGCTATAATCAGTCTCTCCCTCAAAATGTCCTCTGGCAAAGAGACCAATTAGAGCAATGTCACAGTAGTCTAAGCATGAGGTCACAGCCACTTAATGAAGGTAATAGTTATTTGGGTCCCTTGAACTTCGAGTGTTTGAATGAAATACTGCCATGTGTCCCAAGAATCCCCTCTTCATTTTGACCCTGAGATCTACTACCCCGTTCCCAATGGTGGTGGGCTGCTTCTGTGGGACATATACCTTGATGTAGCCTAAGGACTTCAGCCTTTTAGCTGCACACTTAGCCTCTGGACCTTTCCATCTGACCTGTAGTTGAATTCTCCTATACATTTTGTATTCTCCAATTAAATGGTGAGCTCCTTGAGAGCACAAACTGTCTTTTCCTTTGTATCCCTGGTACTTAACAATGCTGGGCACATAGTAAGCACTTAATAAATGCATTTCATTCCATTGTTTATCCATCCATATTTTCATTCACTATAATTGGGATTTAATGGAAATACAGCCTCTAGATTTTTTGAAGCAAACAAATAGCAGAGACCAAACCAAACACCCATGTTTTATTTATCACTCATTTTTCTATCTAATGTATTAACAATAGCTATTTAGTAAACAATTAACAATGGCTATTTAATACAACAAAGAAGTTGTAAATTTGTAAAAAGTATAAATAGTAAACGAGAAATATTGAGAGAAGTAAATGTTTCCTAGGAAAAGAACATTAGTAAGAGAGTAAGAAGTACGGTGGTTATTCTTTTTTTTTTTTAGTGACTCCATTGGTCATTTAAGCCAAAGTTCAATTTCAAACTTCAGTTAAAGTTTTTTTTAAATAGTTGGGTACCTGGGACTTTTAAACAAGAAATGTTTTGAGAGGCTGATTGCCTAGCACTAATACTTAAGAGCTTAACAGTCTACGTAAATGAAATTTGAATTCCTACAGTACCCCAAACTCACTAAACTTAAGTTTGATGATCTATACAGCCTATTACCATTCAGATAATATGTAAGAGCTATTCCTCCTTTCTCATTTCTTCCTTCACCTTTATTGCTCCAGTCTTTTTCATCTGCTTGGATATGTACCTCCTCAGTATAGATAGAATAAACCCAGTTCTACTTTACTCTGACCTCTAAATCCCTAAAACCTTGAAGGCCATTATTTGGGATAGAAGTTTAGTATAGAGGCTGTTATATTTTGTCTTATATTTTGAAGACCTGAATCCCTCCTGTCACTTTTTAATGCTCAAATATCCCAGGATATAATTCTCTTTTCCTGTTTCTCTTTCTTTTCTTTTTCTACCACCATATTAACATGGGAGAATTGTAGCGTTTATTGTCAGTACAGAGATCAGAGATCTCAGGATTTATAACTTAAAGGAACCTTAGAAATCATTCAATCTAGGAGTTCTTGACCTGGGATCCATGAACTTGATATTTTGATAACTATTTCAATATAATTGGTTTCCTCCATAGGCAGTCCTATATATTTTGTTTTATGCACTTAAAAAAAACTCTGAGAAGGGATCCCTAGACTTCACCAGATTGCTAAAAGGCCCCCTTACACACACACACACACACACACACACACACACACACACACACACACATTGCAAACCCCTGTTCTAGTCCAGCTTCCTCATTTTACAGATGAAGGGGGATGGGTAGTGAAGATAGCTGCACTATTAGGAGGGGTGAAGGGGAAAAGGATTCTTCCCTTATCATGGTTCTTTCTCCACTTTTAGGTACAGATTCAGACTCCTTTTAAGACTTCTTTTAAAGACTGGTTATTTCATGAAGCTGCTACTTTGACAACCTCTGGATTCCTACTGCCATGAGATCAGTGCTGGGTTTCATCCTAATCTCAGGTGTATTTTTACCTATTAGTTATGCCCATGGCTTGTCAGTCTAGACCCTCAGTCCACTGGGCAGTAGTTTAATTCTGTTTTATAGAGCAATTTGCACAGCATTGGGCTCTATGCTAAATGATAATAATTGAGTTGATGGCACCATATGGCTTACTTGCTAGCCACTGTTAACATACTCATTTTCTCTATGTTCACAGAGAGGGGGTAATTTTGCTGTGGGCTTCAGGACAACTCCATTCTGTATACATTATCGAGGAAATGATCTTTTCCTTAATGTAGAAGATGGCACTTTTCCCTATGTGTATCAGGTTACCAGCATTACAGTGCTTCTATATGTAGTGATGTTTGTTGTATTGAATAGAATTAAATGATGTGATATAGTGGGGAAAAGTCCTGAACTAGGAATAAGAAGATAGGGTTTCTGTCTTAGCCTTGTCACTTCTTAGTTTTATTTGTCTGTACCCCAGTTTCTTCTTCTTTAAAATGGGTTAATAAATCCTGCCTTGGCTGCCTCACTGGGTTCAGTTCAGTTCAATAAGCATTTATTAAGTGCTTGCCATGTGCAGGGCTCCACACAAAGGGGGCACAAAGATGAAAATGAACTGGTCCCCACCCTCAAGAAGTTAAGTGAGTTAATATATTTGAAAACTTTAAAGTATATATGGTATTGCTGTTGCTTGGCTAATGTTTCTTTATTCTGTGTTTTGTTATTATGGACAAAAAAATAAGCTGGTAGTTGACTCTTTTTGAAGATACTTAAAACTCAATGTTGGGAGGGAGCAAGCCTAACACTGGGGTACCAATGGAAAATGTTGCTGAGATGGGTTTAATGAAGCCTCCTAGGATCAGCTGGACTGCTAGAGAACGCTTCATTTCCTGTGGATTCCTTCCCTTATAAGCTGAGCAGAGCTCCAAAGGCTCCCATAACAATTATCACCCACTTGTTCTGGAGGATTCAAGTTTTTTCTTTTTCTTTTTCTTTTTTTTTTTTTTGCATTAGTCAGGTTGACGGATTCATGGTATTAATCATGACTGAAGTTGTTATTTATCACCTGCTGGGTGAGAAATAATAATTTTGGCACTAGTGGGGCAGCAGGCCAGAGGTACCAAATTAAGTAAAACATCTAAACACTAGCAAGGATCATTTCTCTGATTAATGAATTGTTACAAAGAAAAAGTGCTACTCATTATCTGGTCCTACCAATACAAAGAGGGACTTGTATTGTAAGAAAAGAGTACCAGCTTTCTCTGTCCAATATTTCTATGCATATCATTCTTTTCTTCATTCTTTATTCTTTCTCCATCTCTGAAGGGATACAATGTCACTCCGACTATCCATTGTCTTTTTAATTCCAGTGCTGAAGGACAGGAATGGAAAAGTTTCCTGCACTTTGAAGCTGTGTTAGATAAAATGTCTGGCTTTGCCAAAGGTACTTGTGTCCCATTAAAAGATTTTGTGTAAAAAAAGCCCCCAAAATAAAAACAACTCCAGTTGTTTTACTTTTTTAGTTTTTAGTTCTTTTACTTAAAGTAGTGGTTGGAGGGCAAGCCTTAACGTCAGAGAGATCTGGGTTTGTCCTCTGACTTGTAGAACCTAAATGACCCTGGAAAAGTCACTTAACCTCTCACTTCCCCAGTCCAAGACTACAAATTACAAAGGTAAGAAGCCTTTCCTGATGCTCCTCAATGCTAGGGCTTTCCCTCTGAGATTATCTCTAATATTTCTGGTCTATATCTTATTTGTACCTAGTTGTTTGTATGTTATCCTCCCCATTTAATTTTGAATTCCTGAGAGAAGGAACTGTCTTTCGCTTTTCTTTGTACCTCCAGCTCTTAGCATAGCATCTGGCACATAGTAGGCACTTAATAAATACTTGTTAATTTGACAAGTTGCCCATGTGCAACTTAGTGGAGGGATTCCACCCCAAGAGATCACTACACTGATTAAATTGCAGGTCTGGACACCTCCCTAAAAAGCCCTAAAATTACCCTGAAGATATTGAATTAAAGTTTCCAAGTAGATATCTAAGGTATAATTAACACATGAATGTGTAGTTCAACACCAGTGACCAACTTCAGAATCACTACCATGGTGGGAGCTCTCATTTGAAAAAGAGTAAATTCCCCTTTCAGATAAGGGAGGTGAGATATCTTAGGAATTATTTTGCTGATACTGTGATTTTATGATCTGAAGCTATTTTTTTTAACTTCTCTTTTGAATGGACATTGTTCTAAGTACACAAATGATGTTAAGGGTTTGCATCACAACATCATAGATTTAGAGCTGGAAAGGACCTTCAAAGGCCATCTAGTCCAATCCCCTTAATTTCATAGATGAGAAAACTAAGGCACAGTGAGTGAAGTGACTCACCCAAGGTCACACAGCTAGCCCGCTTCTGTGTTGGGATTGGAATGTCTAGTGCTCTGTCCATGGTACCATGCTCTCTGCCAAGGACTATCTAGATTTGAGAAAGACAGAGACAGAGGGACAGACAGACAGACAGACACACGTGCACGCACACACACAGAGAACTGTTTTTATTCTCCAAAAGATGCAAGTCAGTGATGAATACAGACGGGTTAGTTTGTTTATTTTGTATTTATTTTTTGAAGAATAGGGGATAAAAACTACTCAGTGACAAAGCAAAAGTTAGCTTTACTTATGCTTATTCATCCAAGCATTCTTCTAAAGAAGGCTTTTTAAGAAAAAAATTTAAAGAAACAGTGATTATGTACTATAGGAATAAAAGATTTCAGGACCATTTCCATAACTATTTTCCCATTACTTAATGTCCTAACAGTTAAATAATTGATGATATTATATTTTAATTGTGGGTAGATAATAGCATCCATTTAAATAATATTGGTGAAGTCTACTAAGAACTCCTTTCTCAGACAATGTAAAGATCATTATTCCTGTTTTACTACTAAGGTTGAGAAGTAAAATGACCTACCCTTGGCTAACCAGGCAACAGAGATGGCCAGGACTCCACTGAAGGACTTTTGACTCACAAGTCAATCACTTTTTCTACCATACCAAACTATCACTGTCCACTCTTTACCCAAATTAACTCAGCTGGCCAAGGAATAAAATGCTGTTGAGTCAAAACTTGGTTTATAAGATGGCAATCCAAGGAAGGCTCAATTTAACTTCAGTGGTTAAATTCATAAGTCCTGAAGCATTTAGCTCCTTTGTCAGTTAGACTTCCATACATAAAGTTAGAAACCTAAATGGCCACAGAGAATAGAAGCCAAAACAAAAAGCAAACATATAATTATAAAAAGGAGAATAAAGAATAGTTTCAATGACATTAAAATTTAACAAAAGCATCTAGATACCTCATTTGGGCTTCTAAATTTGGCGTTATAATGAAAAACTAAAAATTGTTTCTAAATGTAAAGACCTGAATTATCAAAGTCCCTCACTCAACAAATATTTTTTTTTGATTCCTCATCCTGTGCAAGTTCTATAGGGATTGTTGTTGCTGTTGTTCAGTTGTTTCAGTTGTGTCCAACTCTTTGTGACCCCATTTGGGGTTTTCTTGGCAAAGACACTGGAGTAGTTTGCCATTTCCTTCTCCAGTTCATTTTACAGATAAGGAAACTGAGGTAGACAGGCTTAAGTGACATGCTCAGAGTCACACAGCTAATTAGTGTCTGAAGCCATATTTGAACTCAGGAAGATGAGTCTTCCTGATTTCAAGACCAGTCTTCTATCTATAGTGCCAATATAAGACACACTCTGCCTTCAATTATCACAGAATTTTAGAGTAGAAGGGACCTCCCATGTCATTTTTCAAGACCGACTCATACCTAAATGGAAATCTCTACAAATGACCTCATCTTGAAGAACCTTTGTAAGAAAGAACCCACTACTTCCGATGGCAGCTAAAGCTGCCTCTCTGCAACTTTTTGTTCCCAGTTCTGCCTCTGGGGCTGAGCAAAACAAATCTAATTCTTCTTCTATATAATAACTTCAAATATTTGAAGATATATCATGTTTCCCCTTAGTTTTCTCTTTTCTTTGTGAAATCTTTCCAGTTCATTTTCCTGATCCTCATACGGCATAGTGCAGAGTCCCATCGCCATCCAGCTCACCTTCCCCTAGACATCCTTTGTCAATGGCCCTTAAAAGCTTTCACAAAGTGTACCCTGTGTGGTCTGACACTGTGTGGTAGGGCTCTGGCTTCCCTCATTCTGGATATTGGACCTCTATTAATGTGGCCCAAGATTGTATTAGGACTTTTTGGGGGTGGGGGTGGTAGAGTGCAGGGCCAGCTTAGCCTCAATACTTTGTATTGAGCATAAAGATCTTTTTTCTTCAAGACCTGTTGTCTAGTTATGTTTCCCACCTGTTGCACTTGTGCAGTTGATATTTTGAACCCGATAAACATAAAGAACAAATACAGAAATATAAGGACAACACAGAAAGTCTTTATAGTTAAGAGGCACTAAATAAATCTCACAGACGAGTAAGAACACAATCATGGTAGTGCTCAGGAACAATAGGGAAAGCTTTCTGGAGGAGCTGGGATATACAATGGGCCTGAAAATATGGATAGAATTTAGATAAGTGAAAACAAAGGCATGATGTTTGTAATTTATTTTGCAGGTAATGGGGAGTCATTGAAGGTTTTTGAGTAGGGGAGGGAAATGAGGTGAGTGGTATATTAGGAAGATTAATGTGCCATTGGTGCTTGGAAAGATTGCAGAGGATTTAGACTAGCGTTAGGGAGAATGTACAAGAACAGATGAGAGTTGGGACCAAGGTGGTAAAGAAATTACAAGCATATGAGCTTGAGGAAGATGGGTAAGTTGATTCTGGGTAAAGATGATTCTGAAGTTTTGATCCTTGATGACGGAAATAGAAAAGTAATGAGAGGGAACTATTGGGAGGGTTTGATTTTAGTTTTGATTTTAAAAATATTGATCTTGAGGTGATGTTGGGGTGGCCACCTAGAAATGTCTCCAAGATAGTTGGAAAACAGACTTTATTCCCATGATACCAATTCGTAACACTCTCTTTATTTCTTTGACATGACATATGGTGCTTCCTTGAATATCCACATCCTCAATATTTTTAGGTTTACATGACCAACAAAAAAAGGGCAGGAGCTTGTGTTCAGTTCAGCTCCACCAATCTTGACATCATCCATTTTAAACAAGCAAATTCAAATTGGCAGGAAAAGCCCCCATGTGTCTGGTTGCCACGTCTCAAAAACCCCCAAATAAAAACTCACAAATGCCATGATACTTGCTTTCTATAATTGTATAATTATTAACATATGTATGCTCCCATTTTCATCTTTCTTACCATCCTACTGTTAATTGAAGGACACACAGGTAATCAGAAGTGGCAAATAAAGATGCAGTTCCTTTAATTATCAGCTACTCTCAGGCATTGGAGGGCCCTTCAGTTTTAGAAAGTAAATTATATTGGGCCACCACTATACTTTTTTGTTGGCTTAGGTTTGTTATTCCCTTATGCAAAACTATAAGTCAGCTTAAGTTTAAACGCAAGTAGGAAATTTCTTCAGGTTGGTCTGTATACAGGTCTTTGCTTTATAAATGGCATTTGCTTCCTTTTAAAATTGCATGCCGTAAGTTGAATTTTCTATGTCTTTCTTTGTAAAATATTTCACAAGTGACCAAAGATGGCTAATGGTAGAGGATAAGAACAAAATAAACTCCTCTTTTGTTTCCCCTGCTCTTGTCATTAAAAGAGAAGTGGGGGTGGGGAGAGCTATATAAGACCATGTGTATTTTATGGGACAATAAATTCATATGTTTCTGATTTGTTTATGCTTAACTCATCAAAATGTGGTTTTCTAAGAGCTATTTGATGTCCCAATACACCCTCTTGAGACTATCTAGAAGGTTTTTTCATTCACCCTTCTCTGACTCGCCTAATATTCATAAAAAGAGAATAATATTTTGACAGAAATAGAAGTAAAAGAGAAAAATGCTGGAGTTTTCTTTAAATCTGACCTGGAGTGAAAATATTATTGAGTGAAAAAATGTTCTTCCAGTAATTTGGTCAAACTTATATATTCTAAAGCCATGGTTTTCTCTCATTTTACAGGATACCTTATTAGAATCAATATGTCTTAAACTTCATAAAGCTCTAAGGACAAAGAACCTTTGAATGTTATTGTTGTTTGGCTTTTGGGAGAAGGAGCAGGAGAAAGTGTGGAGTTACCCTCCTTAATTCAATTTAACAAGCCATAAACACCTAATATTGCATCTAGATACTAAAGATAAAAATATTCCAAAAAATGATAGTCCTTCCCCTTGAGGTTATTTTCTAGTTGATAAGGATACAACATGTATATGGATAACTAATTACAATGTGTGTATGCTTTTAATTATAAAGTATAGATTTATACACACTTGTAATTGTTGATGTCGAGTTGTGTGTGACTCTTTCTTGACAAAGACACTGGAGTGTTTTGCCATTTCTTTTTCCAGATCATTTTACAGATGACGAAACTGAGGCAAACAGGATTAAATGACTTGCCCAGTGTCACACAGCTAGGAGGTGTCTGAGGCCAGATTTGAACTCAGGTCTTCCTGACTGCAGAGTTCTATCTGCTGTGCCACCTAGATGCTCTACTTTATAATTTGGTTTATATATAACTATGTACTAGTATGTAACTATAGAACTAATTATACAACAGATATTACATATTGTGTCATATACAACACACACATATAAAATATATTACAGAGAATACGTATATAATTACAAAATACATTTACTATATTATATATTAATATAATATAAAAGCACTAGAGTATATATGTTTATATATAAATATAGATATGTATCAAATTATTTCAAGAGGATGAGACCCCTCATTACTTATCAGGCATTAGGAAGGGCTTCACAAAGGAACTAGAACCTGAGCTGTGCTTTGAAGGAAGCTAGGGAATTCTTCAGGACAAGGATTAGGATCGAGTGCATTCCAGAAAAGGGAGAACACTTGCACAAATAGGTACGCAGGCAGGAAATGGAATGCCGTATACAGGGAGCCAATATCAGACACATTTGAGTGGAATGGAGAGTGCATGAAGGGTAGTAATAAAATGGTTGATGAGAACCAGATTGTGAGGGGCTTTAAATGCTAAGCTGAGGATTTAAAAAACCAACAACAAAAACACAAAAAACCTCTATCTTGGATGGAACTTCCCACAGGAAGAAATAGTAGCAAAAGCACCCTGCTTGGTCGCGGATGTCAGAACTCATGCTTAGGATGAGGGATAACAGTAGGTATAGGTCTCCATCACCTTCCCAAAGAACAACAACAAAGCCAGTCTCATCTAAGGCTTCTGGTATAGTCAACCAAGAGATAGCTACGATGCCCTTTGCTTTCTCTGTCCTCAAAATATATTCATTCTCATTTTCAAATTGCTGTTTTGGAGTGCTAAATCTCTACCCACACTAATTTCTAGAGGTCAGAATCTGACCCTGGTTGGAACAAAATCTGGAGTCAAATATTCACACCAGAACGCTTTTACCTTGCGGTGTGTCAGAAGCCATCTCGCTGCAAATGCTTCACACACCTTGGAGTGCAGCTTGTGGAACTGATGAGGTGAAGAGCACCGCAAGCAGCTTCTGTGCTGGTAATCACAGGACTGAAGAAACACATACATCATCTGCCACATCGGTTGGCATTCCAAGTAAAAAACCTTCACATTGTGTAAGACGTTGGACAAATGACGGCCATATGCATGTTTGTCTGGGTGCAGATGGCCCTGCGCTCTCGTTGAGGAGAACGCTGAGCTCGGCTCTTTTTTGCCGACAGTTTAATATTGGTGACACAGTTTATGTCCTCTGCAAAAACAATAATGGAGGATAAGGTGACATAAATTATTTGCAATTCGTTTGACATATGCAGGGCATTGTCCTTGCAATAATCACCATCAGTCTGTCAGTTTAAGATATGAACCATGCCACGGCCATTTTATATCACTGGGTTAAGCTTTCACATGCTGTAATTTTACAGATTTGTTCTTTGGCAAACCACTGCAACACAAATCAAATCGGATTATGTTTAGTCATGTACTGTATCATGCACATTGCTTAGATAAAAAAGGTAAAACAGCACTGTAAGCCACTGGAATTGTGAAGCAGTCTACCATTTGATATCATGGTGATCTGGTCGTTGAATAGCAAGAGTTCCGTCTACACCATTACTCAACTTTTCTTGTTCATTTTTCAAGTCAGCACGGTTATTTGCAAGACCGTTGGGCTTTTGTTACTTACTCTACAGGAAAATCGAGCTTGCAACAAATTAATCTGATGTGCTGTAAACATTTCTTGTAAGATTTTAAAATATATATGTACAAATATAGGAACATGAATCTCTTGGGAAAGTGTCCTTTTAGAAATGGTAGCTGCATATTTAGTTTTGTGTGTGTGTGTGTGTGTGTGTGCGTGCGCACACACACACACCTATATATATATATATATATATATATATATATATATATGTTAGTTTTATATTTAGCTGGTACCATTTGATTTCTTTATATCAGCACAAGAAAATTCCTGTAAATGGTGATTAAATATCAGACAGTGTTACTCTTGTTTTTACTGTGTAAACTAAATGCCATATGGCATGTTTTCATTGTTGGGCCCTGATGCCAATTGATGTTGAAAATTTGTGTTTTACAGTTTAACCATACAGAGCAAGTGTTTTAAATGGTTCTGAATCATTGTGGCATTGCATGCATTTAAGCCACCTGATAAATGTGTTTCAATGACATTGCCTCAATTTTCTGGAGTTTCCAAGAGAACTATAAATTCCCCAATAGGACATTCTAAAATTGAGTATGAAGAAATTTGTATGGAGCAGCATGATTTGTTTTCCTTTGGAAAAGTTAGTTCCATTGAGTTATATCAGCAGAACTGAATCTTCCCTTTCTATCTTTACAGAGCCCTTAAACCAGAAAGATTTATTGCATTTACATCCTTGAAATAACATATTTTTTTTTCTTTGAAGGCAGCCATTATCACCAAGCTATTTTATATCTATCCTGATAAGTGTAGTGAAGGGAAGCATTTACAAATAACTTGCTTTAATCTGCCTTCTATTCATATAGTGCAACAGGGAATTTGATGTCAGGTTAAGAAGATTCCCCAAAGTCTTTGCCTTTGTATGTAAATGGGACCCAAGTCACCATTCTTTAGTGGTTTCAGTGAAAGTCTGAAAAAAGTGAAAAATGACTGGCTAAGAAAGCCAAGTAATGTATTTATGTGGCAGAGCATCAAAACAGTTCAAATAGCTTTTCTATTCTCTTCAAGCTATCATAGCTCATCTAAACCTTTTCCACAAATAATTGTATTTTAATGTATTTAGCTTCTTTGAGAAATCCCTATTCATAATGCCCAAAACTTGACATGGTGCTAGAGGCTACTGGTGATCTTCTTTAGAATGGTTAATGTCTACAAACAGCATTGCCAATGTTCTGAATCTCAGCTGAGTGTTGTGAGGAATATATTATAAATTAATGGGCTTCTATAAATATTCAAATTCTCTACCTCCATTTATCCTGGGTGCTCTTTGCTTAACTGCCCCCTATAGATTTAGATTCCTTTTTTCTGCCTTTTCTCTAATTTGAGCTCTTGCTTCATAGCTGGTCTTCATACTTTCTTTTCCCTTCTCTTTCTGCCTCATTCTCTACCCATCTTTTATTGTTATCAAACTATTTATTAAATCCCCTCATTATTTATGACACTGTGCTAGGTGCTCTCTCTAATACCAATGCTAAATATTCAGTGGATACTTCCTGGGTACATGGTTCCATGCCTTTGTTGTTCAGTGGTTTCAGGCATGTCAAGCTCTTCATGACCCCATTTGGGGTTTTCTTGGCAAAGACATTGGAATGGTTTGCCATTTCCTTCTCCAGCTCATTTTACAAATGAGGAAACTGAGGCAAACAAGGTTAAGTGACTTGCCCGGGGTCACACAGTTAGTAAGTGTCCAAGGCTGAATTTAGACTTGGGTCTTCCTGACTTCATGGTTCCATATTGTTTGCTATAGGGCTTCACAGTCTGGAGAAGAAAAAAACATACAGTTAGATAAACAGAGGAATAATCATAGCTGTTGGGTATATAAGGTGTCCCAAAAGTTTCAGTGCAGTTTTAAGCTACTAAAGCTTAATTAAACCACTTTAAGCATTATCCTAAATCCTAGCAAATATAAGAAACTAAGTAAGTAGCTTTACCCTTAATCCCAACAAATAAAATAAGCTAACAAAATAAGCTACTTTAAGCTTTATTAGTTTAAAACAGCACTAAGACTTTCAGGACTCTCTATAGCCCTTTGATTGTCTCAGGGTCCCTATAAAGTAGGTACACCAGGTATGATTATCCCCATTTTACAGATGAGGAAACTGATGTTCAGAGAAATTAAGTAATTTACTTGCTTAGAGACATAGTAAGTGTCAGAGGCAAGTTTCAAACTTGCGTCTTTGCTGATTCCAGATCTACTGCTTTTTTTGCTCTTCCGCCTCCCCACTCCCACTCCCTGACCCAGACACACAAACATACTGAACTCTATTAAATCCTGCTCAGTTACAGTGGGATGAGGTTCCAGGGTCTATAATACGTGAATTTGGTTTTGATGGGGTTAATGATGGGTCAGTACAGGGCAATTATCATTTTGGTTTCGAGGGTTTGTGAGGGAGGTGATATTGCAGGGACACTGAAGATGTTGATTTGAAATAGATATTACGTGCAAGAATATCACTGCAAATAAATAATAATAATAATAAATAATGTTTAATAACTATATACCACTTTAAGGTTTGTCTCTAACAATTATATAGCACTTTAAGGTTTACAAAGCACTTTACAAATATTATTTCCTCACAACAACCCTGGGAGGTAGGTGCTATTATTATCCTTATTTTACAGACAAGGAAGCTGAGGCAGACAGTTTAAATGACTTGCCCAGGGTTGCACATCGAGTGCACACTTAATTTGAGGCAAAGATTCAAATTCCAGTCTTCCTGGCCCCAGGTTCCAAATAAGATTCATTAGATAAAGTAGGATGTTATCTAACGCCTCTATGGATATATTAATGAATTAATAAGAAAGCTAGGAGAAAAGAAACTGAGACAAAATAATGAGAGAAGGAACTACATGCAACACATCATGAAAACCAGAATGACTTTGTACACCGCCATCCCTGGTTTTGCCTTCCTACCTTCTCCTTTTCCTAATAAGACTCACTTAGACTTCATGATGTTTTCTCACAAGAGAAATCAAAGGAGGTGTGTCTGGTTTGTTTGTTGGTTTTTTTCCTATATAAACATAATACAACTGATTGCCCTAGAAAAGGTCATGTGCTATGAGTAATTTTCCCAGTAATGATAGATAGGAGTTTTGCTGTGGGCCACATATGTCCTTTTGTCTGGATCCTCTTGTGAACAATAGCATGTGTTAAATTAGGTGGGATTAAATTTACAGTTTGTTATCATGGAACAGAGTTTTTCTCCATGCAAACTCAATTGACATATGCAGAGATTCAGTCTGTGTATCTTAGTCTTGTTATAACTGGATATATAGGGTTGTCCTAAAATTCTTAGTGCAGTTTTAAGCTTGTTGAAACATTCAAGCTGCTATTAAAGCTCAAAAGTGTACTAAGACTTTTGGGACAACCCTGTATTATCAGTTTAATTTCTATTTGTTCTATTTGTCTTTCTTTTTTCTTTCTTTTTTTTTTGAGGGGGGAAGGCAGGGCAATTGGGGTTAAGTGACTTACCCAAGGTCACACAGCTAGTAAGTGTGTCAAGTGTCTGAGGCTGGATTTGAACTCAGGTCCTCCTGACTCCAGGGCTGGTGCTCTACTCACTGCACCACCTAGCTGTCCCTATTTGTTATATTTGTTAGGATTGAGATTGTCATAGAAAAAAAAGAGTCCACCTGTTTAAGAGAACAGAAGAAGAACTTCCTTTCATTTTGAATGGGAGAAAACAGTCTTCACACACACATACACAACTACTTAGGGCCCTGCAAATCAGTTGCTGTTGTCAATTAATCAGAAAACATTTTTAAAGAGCCTCATCTTTGCTGGGTGCTGAGAATATAAAGACAAATGAAACAGTCCCCACCCTCAAAAAGCTTACATTCTATAGGAGAAGGGAGCATGTGTACATAAAAGTATGCAAACTATAAGGCAATTTTTTCTTTTTTAGTGGGACAAGGAAGGTACTAGCAGCCTGGGGGAATCAGGAAAAGCCTTATATGGGAAGTGGTGTCTGATGTATTTGAGCAAAAGTACAGATTGGAGGGGTGGAGCCAAGATGGTGGAGTGAAAGCAGGGACTTGCTTGAGCTCTCCCCCAAATCCCTCCAAAAGCCTGTAAAAGATCCCTAAACAAATTCTAGAGCAGCAGAAGTCACAAAATGGCAGAGTGAAACATCTTTCCAGCCCAAAAAGACCTGGAAGGTCGACAGGAAAGGTCTGTTGCACCAGTCTGAGAGAAGAGCAGTCCAGCGTGGGCCACAACAGCACAGGCTGGGCCCCGGCAAACCTGGAGCAGGGCTCAGGGGACTGAGTCACTGGCAGCTGTGGTAGTTTCCAGACTTTTCAACCCACAAATGCCAAAGACAACTTAGAAGATCAGTAGGAAAGGTCTGTGGGACCTGGGTGAGAGAGGAACGTAGTCTGGCACTGCTGTAGCTGCTTCCCAAGCTCTAGGCCCACAGACAAGGGGGGATCAAGTGGCTGATCACAGGGGGATTGCAGGGATCTCTTTGCTGGCATTGAGGCAGGATTCTCTTGCTTTGCCTGTGCTTGGATCTGGGTTGCAGTCCTGGGTAGTGGTCTTGGGGTGAGAAGGAGCGCTGGCGTGGCAGAGCTTGTGGCAGAGGTGGAGAGGGAATCCTCCTCACAGTTCCAAGGCAGAAAAAAGTGCTTGAGGTCACTCACAGACCAGAACACAGACCAGGAGAGGAGTAAACACCTCTCCTTTGGTCATACCACTTTGGAAGAAATTTACAGGTCCCTAGAAATATCTCTGAAAACAGCTGCACAAAACCCCTGAAGCTTGGGACAATACACCTTTCACACTGGAAGCAGAGCCCTACCTTAACAAAGAGCTAAGAAGTCAAGTAATTGGCTGGGAAAACAAGCAAACAGCAGGAAAAAAAATCGGACTATAGAATCTTACTTTGGTGACAAGGAAGATCAAAACATACAACCAGAAGAAGACAACAAAGTCAAAGCTCCTACATCCAAAGCCTCCAAGAAAAGTATGAATTGGTCTTAGGCCATGAAAGAGCTCAAAAAAGATTTTGAAAATCAAGTAAGAGAAGTAGAACAAAAGTAGGGATTGTCAGAGGCAGAGGTGAGGAAAGAGTATGTTCCAGGTATGAAGGGGCAGAGGGAGAGGAGAGAAATAGCCTAAGGAAAGAGGAGGAAGGGAAGGCATGGAGACAGGGTCTCCTAAGAGCTATTGTTAAATTTTCAGTGTGAGCATTTACACCTCAGAAATCAACATTGTCTAGACTTAAGAAAGTGATGGAGAGAATGTTAATAATGCATATTGAATTTAAAAGTGTATCCTGCTTACATTTTTTCCCCCTGGAGAGCTGGTTGTTAAACATTTACCAGTACACCATGGTGTGGATGGGAGAGATGTATGAGGGACAGCAAGGAGTCCAGTGTGGCTGGTTTGTAGAATGTATGAAAGGCAGGAGGGTGGGAGGAATATATCATAGAGCTGGAATAAGTATATTGTAACCACTATATGAAGGGATTGAAATGCCAAACAGATTAGCTTGGATTTGATGCTAGAGGCAAGAGAAAAACTACTGGAGCTTTTTCAGCAGGGCAGTGATACAGTCAGGCCTCTGCTTTAGTGATATCACATTGTCATCCTGTGTCCAAGATGGATTAGAGGGCAGAGAGGCTTGAAGCAGGGAGACCAATTAGGAGCTGTTGCAATGGTCCAGGTGAGAGGAGATGAGCATCTAAACTGGGAAAGTCACTGTGAGTGGAGAGATGGGGATGGATGGGAGAGATGGCAAGGGCAAATTGAAAAGACTTCACGGCTGATTGGATATGTGGGGCAAGGGAAAGTGAGGTTTCTAGGATTAATCCTAAGGTTTCAAGCTTGATGACCTGGAAGTTCAGAAGACAGGTGGGTTTTGGGGGGAAAGACAATAAATTCTTTCTTGGACATGTTGAGTTTGGGGGAAAAGACAGTAAGTTCTTTTTTGGACATGTTGCTCATGACACAAGTATGAAATGTCAAATGGGCAGATGGTGATTCAAGACTAGAACTCAGGAGGAAAACAAGAGGATCCTTTTGGAGAAAGATCTTAGAGCAACAGAGAGAGCTAGCATCTAACCCACACCTTGCTATTCTTAGAGGATTTAGTTTTGTCTTAAATCTCCTGGACCCAAGATTAATAGACAGTTGTATTATTCCAACCCTGCTTTAATGTGATTTGTAATCTTGGCCTTATTCACCATTCTGATCTTCTAATGGGATTTGTAAAATAACTCAGATTCTACCAAGGTACGTTGGTAAGAATACCCTAGAATAATAGCCTTTGAACCGAGGGAGGAATGATTCCTTTGATCTAAAAAGCATACCATACTTCTGAGACTATATATGTGTGATGGACTTCTGCCTGGGTCTTCCCCTAAAGGAATTCCTTAATTGCATTGCCTAACTTAGGGCCTGCTTCTTTAGTGAGAATGAAGAAGTGGTCTCTACTGGTACACATCTATATGAAGAGAAGTGGATTTCCTGGGAAGATTTTTCAGTTTTATTTATTTTGCTCTCATGGCAGAAGCAGGAAAAAAGTAATTTGTTCAGAGTAGTGAAACTTTTGGTACCTTTCCAAGATCTAGTCTATGTTGTTTAAAAAAATAAAACACAACCCGCCAAAAGAAAACTCAACCCTATCCATGAGGGCAGTATTGACGATTTCTTCACTTCCCTGTAATAAATATCACTGAGGTCTGTGGTTAAACCCTGCTAGTTGTTGTCTTGTTAGTAATACACAGTTAACTGCTATAGCCACAAAATCCTGCCTGTTTTACAAGTGATGCTAACACAATGATCGTGATTCTGGACCATGTTATTAACTCAGAGGGGCAAAACCTTGAAACAATATCTATCATACTGTTTTAGTACCTACTACATTCTGTATTGCGTGTGGACCAAACCAAGGTCCTTGTTTGTATGCTAGGATGGTTTTGGCTCAGTATATTCAGCACGTATTCAGTATATTGGCTTCAGTCCATGGGTCACATCTGACCCAGACAGAGTATATATGGTCATGCAACATTCTTCAGACCAGAGTAACCACATCCTCACAGCCTCTAGATTCCTTTTTCTTGAGGCAGATTGTGTGGTATTCTGCAAAAAGGGAGGCTTCTTGAAATAGCAAAATTTCAGCATGACTTCTAAAGACTAAACATTTTATTTTGCTTTTGACTGGTAATCAATTTGTGAATTCTTTCCAGGGATCTAATGTTGCTAATTGGTTGGGTTTTTTTTTTGTTGTTGTTGTTGTTGTTGAAGTGTAACAATGCTAGGGGTAAAGGAAGGGGGAAGGAATAGCTAATATCACAGTAATCATCTTATAAATGGGCAATCACCCAAAGTATGGTACAAATAAAATTGTAAAACTTTGTTCAGTCATTTTTGAGTCATGTCTGACTCTCCATGACCCCATTTGGGGTTTTCTTGGCTAAGATACTGGAGTGGTTTGCCATTTCCTTCTCCAGCTCATTTTAAAGATGAGGAAACTGAAGTAAAGAGGGTTAAGTGACTTTCCCAGGGTCACACAGCTAGTAAGTATCTGAGGCTGGATTTGAGCTCAGATCTTCCTGATTCCAAGCCCAGTGCTCTATCTACTGTGCCACTTAGCTGACCTAAAAACTTTATGATGGGACTTATTTAGAATGTATTAACGATGTTGTTTTCAGACAATATTAGTCAGAGGAACCAAATAACTTTTGCAGGTGAAATGAAGCTGGGAGAAAGCTAAAATGTCACATGACAGACGGGACCCAAAAATCTTAGTGTGCTGGAAGAGTGGTGTGCCAATCTAATTAGATGAAATACAATAAGAATAAATGTAAATTCCTACATTTGGGTTTGAAGAAACCCCAATAATTACATAAATAGAGGGTTGGGGAAAGTATAGTGAGGAAATAATTCATATGGAAAATACTCTGGAGTTTGTAGTGGACTGCAAATTTAATATGAATCAACGGGTCAGAAAGGTTAATGTGGATCTTAGGCCACATTAATGGAAGCAGCCTGTCCAAACCAGGTGAGATGACAGCCCTATTGTTGTTGTTCCATAACCCCATTTGGGGTGTTCTTGGCAAAGATCCTGGAGTAGTTTAGCCATTTCCTTCTCCATCTCATTTTACAGATGTGGAAACTGAGGGTTTAAGTGATTTGCCCAGGGTCACACAGCTAGTAAGTGTCTGAAGCCACATTTGAACTCAAGTTGTTAGGGCTCCAGGCTGTGCACTGTATCCACTGCGCCACCTAGCTGTTCCAGTCCTACTGCACCCTGCCGTAATCAGACCACATCTTCAGCAAGCAGTGTGTTTGGCTTTGGGTGAAATGTTTTAGAAAGGATGCTAGCACACAAGGACAATCCAGGGTAGGGTGATCAGCATGGTGAGAGGACTTAAATGCACATCATAGGCAGATCCGTTGAAAAAGATGATGTTGCTTGGCCTGAGGAACAGAAGATTTAGCAAGGATGTGACAGCCATTTTCAAGTATATGAAAAGTCATCACATAGAATAGAGAATTGTACTTTTTTCCCCCTGATCCCTACAGGCCAGAACGAGGGGAAATGAGTGGAAAATATTCTCAAGAAACAAATTTTGATTTAGTCTAAAAACTTCCTCACAACAAGAGCTACATAAAAGTGGTAGGCGTTCCTTTGGGAGGTCTCAAAGTGCGGGCAGGGGTCATACATTCTAAATTTTGAATATCCTGCATCACTCAGTGTAGGAGTTGTTCGATGTTTATTCTTAATATTTGAATGTAAGGTGATCTTTCTTATCCTTGATCAATGGGCAACATATTGCTCTGTTCACCTTGGTCAGCCCATGAGAGACAAGGAGGTCTTTTTCCTCCAGAGAAGTTAGTCTTGGGCTTTTGTTTAAAAAAAAACAAACTACTATTGATTTTTGTTCGTAACATCTCCTTTTATTGGATCATAATGACTGATTCATGACATTTCAATCCAAAAAAAAGGACTCAGTTTGAAATTTGTTTTAAGGAATCTCCCCCTTGTACCCATGCCCAGTGGGCACCATTCATAGCCACCAACTGTTTTCTCATGGTGCCATTCTAGCAAACGAATCATTCTGTCTTTTTAGCTGTTTCCTTTAAGCTGAATTGAAAGAATCACTCAATTATTCTAGTACTGAGATCAATGTTACTCTGAATCAAAGAAGAAATGTAAAATTTAAGATGCTGTGGATTCAGGTTTCACAACTGTTTTGTCTGAGGATATATATTGTATTGCAGCTCATTTTCTTAAAAGAGGTATTACAACCTAAATTTATGAGTTAGGATTTTTTTTTCTGAATCTGAATTCACCAGTGTGGGAAACACCTAGAGAAAAAACTACCTATCCACCAAGGAATGAATGAAGGGAGCATTTACTTAGTGAGATTATATTATATTATATTAAATTATATTAGATTAGATTTGGGACAGCAAGGTGGCACAGGGAATAGAGTACCAGGTCAAGAATCAGGAAGACCTGAGTTCAAATCCAGCCTCAGACACTTCCCAGCCCGGCAAGTCACTCAATTCTATTTGCTTCAGCTTCTTCATGTGTAAAATGAGGTGGAGAAGGAAATGGCAAACCACTTCAGTATCTTTGCCAAGAAACCCCCAAATAGGGTCATGCAGAGAAGAGTCAGATGATGTAACGACTGAACCAAAGATTAGATTGTGAACTCTTTGATTAGATTGTGATCTCCTTGAGGGCAGGGACTGTCTTTGGCTTCTTTTTCCATTCCCAGGCTTAGCCTACTGCCTGGTACATTGTTATTCAGTTGTGTCCAACTCTTCTTTCTTGGCAAAGATACTGGAGTAACTTGCCATTTCCTTCTCCAGTCGATTAAGGCAAACAGGGTTAAGTGACTTGCCCAGAGTCACAGCTAGTAAGTTACCTGAAGCCAGGTTTGAACTTCCGGGCACAACACTTTATCCACTGAGCCACCTAGCTGCCTCCTGCCTGGCACGTGGTGGGTGCTTAATAAATATTTATTGACTCTTGCTTACCATGTGCAAAGCAGTGCTGAGGATACAAATAGGGAAACATGAGTCGGCAGGCTCTGCAATCAGGGAGCTCATATTCTAATAGAGGGAGATAACACGTATAATAAATGTTCAGCAACAGTGTGGATGGAAAGACCCAATGGTCCTGATGGTTCAGTGGTGGGATATGGAGTAAAACTCAGTGTTCTGGTCAGGAAGTAATAATCTAGATTCACTGGAGCATAGAAGGGGGATAAGGCTGATGTACAAACATGTCTTCCATATTGTCCTTTCTATTGTTAAAACCATATCTGTTTCTGACACTGAACCAGTTGATTGTGCCAAGGATTTTGGTGATGAGAACTATCTTTTCTGGGTTTTCAGTACTTTTGTCAGCTGAGAAGGTGTGATAGCTTCAGTGCTGGGACAGGCATTTTCCTATATGGCATCTAGATGGCAAAGTGTGCTGTGCTGTGCTTGAGTTCAAATCTAACCTCACTCTCCTACTAGCTATATGACCCTGGGCAAGTCACTTAACCTCCATGTACTTACCTCGCAGGGTTGCCACATGAGGTAATATTTGTAAAGCACTTAGTGCAATGCTTAGTGCATATGCTTATTTCCTTCCCTACCCTCCTTGTTCAACAATGTACAATCAGCTATCCCTTAGAGTTACCTGGGGCATTGAGAGGTTAAGTGACTTGCCCATGGTCACACAGCTAGTATATTTCAGGGGGCAGGACTTGAACCAGATAATAACACTTTTTACAAATGAAAAATATTATACATATTTCAAGTGGCTGGTAGGTGCATATATATTAGAGCATCCATTTCCTTTCTGTAAACCATCAGTGCCTGGCACATATTAGGAATGTAATAAATACTTTTTTATTGATTCTCATGTCATATTTTAGGAAGGAAATAGTTGTGGTGTAATGTTCTGTTATCTAAATGAGGGTTCACAAATATATAACAGCTCTTCTCAATTAAGCGAAAAAGTGGAACTATGCAGGATACACATAGATTAGTTGTGGGTAATCTGAATATGCAAATTAGAAGCATTATAAAATATTTCTCGAGTTTCTACTATGCTTTAGCTCCTCTAGGATAAAATAAAAATTCTTCCACATAGCATTTGAAGTGTTCTTCAGTGTGACTCCCACCTGCCTATCTTTCCAGACCCTTTCATATGACTCACCTTCATGTGTGCTACATTAGAGCCAAATTCCGACTTCCTGTTCCCTGAACTTGTCATGCAATCTTCTATGCCCATGCCTTTGTAAAGGCTGTGCCCCTTGCCTGGCATGCCCTCCTTCCTTACCTCTGCCTCTAAGAATCTCTATTTTTCTCCAAGGTCCAGTTGAGGGCACCTCAGATGGGGTTCCCTTCCTGATCTTTCCATCTGTCAGTCCTCTCTCCTTGTTGATGTTGCTTCCTGTTTACTTCTCTGTGGTATCCCCTCACCCCCACCTCCCAGGAGAATGTAAGATCCCAGAGGGCAGATACCGTTTCATTTTGTCTTGATACCTACCCCTCCTCCCATCACAGCTTCACACCATAGGAGGTGTTTAACAGATGTTTGAATTGAACTAAAAGAACCATATGGATTAAAGATGGAAGATCTGTATGAGAATGCTTCATTTCAGTTCAGTTCAGGAATTTGAGTGGCCCTTCTATGATGGCTTTGGCCTGGGGCGACCTGATTTTGCTTTCATGGTCTAATAACCCTGCATTCACCCAACCCACCAACTCCTCAGATCCCTGTAATCTGGTTTCCATTCCCACCATTCTACTAAAATGATTTTCCTGGATTTGGAGTCAGAGGACCTGGGTTCAAATTCTGGCTCTCCTACTTGCTACCTAAGCCTCAGTTTTCTCAGTAAAATGAAGTGGGTGGGTGGGGGGGAGTCAGGTTGTATTTTTGTTTGCTTTTTGCTCATTTTCCAACCTGTTTCTTGATTTTTAATTCTGTGTTCTGCTCTGTTCCTGGGGTGGAGGGGTGCTATCCCAAGCTTCGGGTTTTCCATACAGCTATTTTCAGAGCTAATTCTGGGGACCTGTAAGTTTTTGGTCCTTTCAAGGAGGATTAAAATGAAGGGGTTGGACCAGATGATCTCTAAGGCCTCTTGAGCTCTAAATCAATGATCCTTTGATCCCCCTCCAGCACATAGACCTGATTACATCCTTCCCTAGATCAAAAACTATCAGCTCAATGAAATACAAATTTCTGAGCTTGGCATTCAAAGCCCCTCACAATCTCTACCCCGTCTAGCCTTATTTCATGGTATTTCCCTTTGCATGCTATGTGCTCCAGTCAGACTGGACTATTCACTCGTCATTGATCTCTTTCTTTCTCCTGTCCTTGTATACCTTTTTTAGACCCTGTGCTCCATTTCTAAAAGACTCTCCCTATCCCCATTTCTTCAAGGTCCAGCCGTGATTACATGAAGTCTTCCCCAGTCCTCCGAGTAGATACGATCCCTCTTTTCTTGAATCACTTGGGCCACTGATTTGACTTCAACTAGTCATTTAATCATTTTCTACGAAGTCAGTTGTGAATTTATCCTTTCTCCCTTCCCCACACCCCGAAGTCAGGAACTATACTGTTTTTCATCTTTATGTCAACAGAGCCAGCACTCTGCCTTACTCACAGTAGGAGCCTTATACATTTTTTAAAATTTAATTTCAGCTGAGAGTGAGGAGGGGGGCCTGCTTCTAATTAGGTGCTGTGACCTTGGATAAGTCTTTTCACTTCTCCAGGCCTTTAGTTTCTTCATCTGTAAAGTGAAGAATTTGAATGAAAAGACCACTAACGTCTCTTCCAGCTCACACATTCTCTGAGCCTGTAGGCCTGATTCTGAAAGTGAAGCTGCCATGCTGTTGTGTGGGCCACCACCAGTGTTCACCACACTGAGATAATTGAGCTCTTATTTAAAACACATTTACCTTTCAGGAACTAATGAAAACTCGAGTGATTTTTAGTCAAACTTCCATGTGCTGCTGGATTGAGAAATGTTCCATATGTCTTCCACATGCTGGTAATTTATGCGAATCCCAAGGAAGGCATTTTCTTTTCCCAGGGTTTATAATGGTTTCTAGGATGCAGAAGTACCATCATTTTATTGATTCTGACTTTAAGTATTTCAAATGGCATCATTCTGAAAGTTGGCCGTAACCGTTTCTATACTAGAGACATTCTTCTTCTCCTTCGGGATTTGTGTGTTTGGTCGTGGTATTCCAAATGATAGTCATGGATGGTGAAATCCACTATTCTCCAAAAAAATGACAGTCTAGCAGTTGTAAAGGATGTTCAGCCTTCAGAAAGTACTACTGCTTGGGGTTAGAGGACCATCACTCCAGCAAGCATTCAAACATTGTTGTTATTTGTTGTTGCCACAGCTGACATTCAAACATTTGTGTTATTTTCTTATTGTTGTCATTATATATTTAAGTACAACAACTAGGGAGATGGTGAAATCCAGATGTGGGTTCAGGAAAGCAGCAGCTGCTGCCAGTAGGCCTAAAAAAGGCACCAGTCTTTGTCCTACTATATGGCTACCTTTTCAGAAGCATATAAAATTTAGCAAAAACCAATACCCTCAACTGCTGTCTCAGTTGGTCCATTATACTGTAGCGAAAGAGCTGTGTGTGTTAGAAAGAAGGAAAACAAGAAAGTCAGGATAGGCCTGTTTGTGGAAAAGCATCATGGTTTGTAGGTGTAGGATCCCCAAGTAGCATCCTTATGTGCCTGTGTTGTTATTTTGTGTTGTGTGTGTCCTTGGGAAAATCTTATGTGTAGCAAACTGCCTGAGGTCCCAGGAACAGAGTAAACCAAGGGTCAGTGTCATTAGGTCAGAGGTAGCTGGGTCCTTGACAATACCTTTTGAGCCTTTTCCTATTCTCTTAGGAATTCCTATGCCAAAAGTTTTGAGATCTTGACATTGACATAAACCAGTCAGACAGTGCTCTCAAAGAAATAGCAGAGGAGGTAAGTGCCTCGTCATTCTCATGGCAAATCCTACTGAGCATCCCTACCATGTTCCTTTAGAAGCATGAGAAATGTGATTTGCAATTGACGATCCACCTAGACCAGGATTAACCCCAAGATATTTTGTGGATGTGCCAGTTTCTAGGATACAGGTTGATGGGAACAGCACAGTACTTAGTGCATGGTAATCAGTTAATAAATGCTTGTTAATTAATTGATTATGGGCAGGTAGGTGGCACATTGAATGGAGTGCTGGACCTAGAGTCAGGGAGACTCATCTTCTTGAGTTCTAATCTGGCCTCTCAGACACTTACTAGCTGTGTGACCCTTGGCAAGTCACTTAAATCTGTTTACCCCAGTTTCCTCATCTATAAAATGAGCTGGAGAAGTAAATGGTAGATCACTCCAGTATCTTTGCCAAGGAAACCCCAAATGGAGTCATGAAGAGTTGGACACCACTAAACAATAGCGGAGTCCGAGCCAGGGACAAGCAGGGCATGAGAAACAATCCCACTACTATTTGTTGCAGCAAATGCCATTGTGAAGATTATTAAATGCTTCCTGGGGCAGTGCAATGCTTTAATCTATTTCATGCTATGACCCATATCCACCACTGAGAAGTCTTCTCCAGGGAGGGGGGATTGAGCTGAGCTATGAAGGATCGGACATGTAGCCTGAGGCCAAGTCTGAAGAATACATCATCGTTGCTTAGATCCCATCTTGAGCATGCTATGTTCTTACTCTATGATGTATAAGAACCTGCTATGGACCACATAAGGTCCCCAGGGAAACACAGAGGTATCACACGAACTCTTGACCAATTATTCTCATAGAGGCACAACAGGTTGGTCCACACCCAGTACAAGTGAAAGAAGTAGGGAATGTAATCCTCTTCCCTCTCCCCTACTAGCTCAGTTGATATAGTCACAGAATATAGTTTTTAAAAAGATGAGGTTTTCATTTATGCCCTGATTCTTTTTTGAGGTATGAAAATCTCTCTAATTGAGTCAAGAAGGGAACAAGGCACTTAGTTGGGAAAAAAAAGTCATCACTATTTTTGTGGCTTTTAAATAGTCAAGCCTCAGAACAGCTATGGAGAGGGACCACAAGTCATTCAATCATGGCACCTAGTAGTGGAATAGGAGACATCCCATCTAGGACCCTAGATCACCAGAGTGGAGACATTGCAAGCTTCTTGGAATCTTACCTGCCCTTCACTTCCTTACTGTAATGGTCCTAATGACAAGCCCATTATAGGTGTCTGTGACCTATGAAACATGCTTTCACAAAACTACTCTCTTTCGTCCATCATCATACCCTCACTCATGAGTATTTCCCCCTGTCACTTCTTGGCACTTCTTCTTTCTCCCCGTCTACATTTAGGCTAGATAAGATTTCTCCCAACCAGAGGTGAAAGGTTCTTGATATATTGCCAACTTTGCCTTGTGTGTGCTTTATGTCCTGACTTGGATTCATGTTACAAACAAGCCAGAACGTGCTCCGATTTGAGAGATTCTCCTGGATTATTCCTGAATGCTTATCCGTTATTAGAATTCTCTGTAATGCTCTGCTTAGGGATGGATTACTTTGTAAATGCCAGTGGTTGTTACTGCATGAAAATGAGCAACTGACTAGTGCCTAGAGATCTTTTTTTTATTTGATGATAATTTTCGTTGTTATAGCAGCCGACTGATATCTAAATGATTTGTAATTTCTTGTCATACGCTATTTCATGGGTTGGAGATCATCTGTGGAAGATTTATAGTAAAAAC
This sequence comes from Trichosurus vulpecula, assembly GCF_011100635.1. NCBI lineage: Eukaryota > Metazoa > Chordata > Mammalia > Diprotodontia > Phalangeridae > Trichosurus > Trichosurus vulpecula. The sequence continues at coordinate 231,151,519 of NC_050574.1, forward strand.
AAGGGCAGCAGTGTCACAAGATGAGAAGTTATGGAGTGCTGGCAATCTGTACAGATGGAGGGAGTGCACACTGGGGAAATCCCAGCTTATTTGAAGGACATAATCTACATTTCTGCCTCCTACGCTAAGAAGAGATTTACTTTATAATGATGGGTGGGAAGGTCATACTGATGCTTAGAGAGTAGGGAGGCTATGAAAGACATGTGAGGTCAGTTCTTAGATTCATTACCAACTCCACTGATGAGAATGAGTATTTTATGAAGCCTCTTAAATGTTTTATGGACAGGTAAACTGTGGCATATGACCTGTCACTAGTTAGTACTTCAAAAACGATAGATTGTTACAAATAAATAAAAACTACTACTGGAAGGAAGGCCTTCTAGCAACATTAGATTTGTATTCTCTGAAATATATTTGTAAAAAAATCTTTATTGCCAAAATAAAGTTGACCTTTGATACAGTAATCTTGCTTCTAGGTATGTACCACTAAAGAAAGCAAAGATAAAAGGAAGCTCCTAAATGTAAAAAATTTGAGGTAGCAAAAAAAGTGAAAATAAGTTGGGTGCATGTCATTTGGGTGAATGGCTGAACAAATTATAGTATATGAATGTAATGGAATATTATAAGGTAGAATTTAAGGAATTCAGAGAAACATGAGAAAATATGTATGACCCCCAAAAAAGTAAAATAAGTGTAACTAGGAGAACAATGTACATGACTACAATAATGTAAAAGCCACACAAAATGACAATTTAACTGATAATAAATCCAATGGCTGGTACTGGATCCAGAAGTCAGATGATACAACTTCCATAGGACAATGGAAGCCAAATTGGTCAAATGCAGACTGACATAATTACTGTAATTGTCTGTTTTGCTTGAATGTTTCTCTTTGTTCCAAGAAGAATACAAGATTAAAAGGAAAGGTATATAGTGATATAATTGAGACCTACAAAATGTAGACATTAACAATTTTTTTTTTGCAAATGTTAAGACCTCACCCAGGGAGGAAATTATCATTAGTAAGAGTAACTGACATACTTGTAAATACAATAAAGATTTTCAATTTATAAGAACACATATGTGTATGCAACACAATATTCTTTTGTAACAAAGGCATCTTATTATGTTCGTTAATTAGTCTACAAAATGGCAGAGGAATAATCTAAGTTGCTTTTGATCCAATAATAAGTGTCCTGGTTCTCCGAAAGCAGCAAGATATAATTTTGCCCTGTAAAATGGAAGTGGAGGGACTGCTGAAAGAGTTGCATTATCTAACCTCTATGCCTGTATACTAAGCCCTCTTGGATCCTGTTTGTCCCAGAGTGAACATTAGATCATGAGCTCCTTGAGATCAGGGATTGTCTTTTTTGTTTCTTTGTATCCCCAGTGCTTGGGCTTAATAAATGTTTATTGACTGGACTTTGATCTTTTAAAAGAATGATAAAGGATAAGTTTTTCACTGGGATTAGGCCCTTTACTGCAACACTCTGGACATAGGTGATGTAATTAAATGAGATAAAATATGTAAATTACTTTATAAACATGAATGCCACTTTATAAATGCCAATTATTATTCTTCTTCTCATATCTTTTTTCATTGAAGTTCAGGTAAAAATGTTCCTGTGAAAGCAACTGTTTTACTGTTTTTTTTTTTTGCTTATGTTTTGTGATGTATTGTACAGGTAGATAAAGTAACTACCTTTTGTAATTAAATTAAAATTTTGGTGTGTACAGTCATCACCTATAAATTCACTGAAAACATCTTTGGGACAGCTCATATAGCAGATAGCATGACAGAAATGATAGGTACATACTGTTTCATGTGGCTTTTATTTATCTCACTAGGTCTTTACATTTGGAAAGCTTTTCAGTAAACATAACTTGGAGATTTTGAGTATTTGATGTGACAACATCCATTTAAAATGCTTGAAAATTTTTGTAGATCACTGCTGTCCAGTCCACTGTGGGCAACAGTTCTGTCTTTAATAATGTTTTGGTTCCAGTACAGTTTATTTGTTGAATTTTCAAGGCTATTTTGAGGTCTGTATTTACAGTATGGGGATTTGTCATTTGTTAGGTAATAAGAGACAAAAGTTTCTAATCACCAAATAATATCTTACTCGTTATTTGGTAGGTGCTAAATTTTTACAACCTATTATGATATGTTGCACCGATGTCTATTGTCTCCTTACATAATCTGTATTGATTCATAAATCCAGGTTCTTAAAGGATAACTTTCTTGTGATTTCTGGTGGTGGTGACCTGATCCGGAAATGACACTTTTTTACTGACATCTCTGTGACTCTAATACAACAACAACAACAAAAACTCCTCTGTTTCTATAAGAACATTCTCGTAACTCAGCCGTTTGTTGGAAAGTTCTTTGTTGACTTACTGTTAGTCAAATTCATGTGGATGTCACTTGTGGATGGCCTTTTGATTTTACTCTTGTATCTTAGCTATTTCGAATGAACCATTTGTAGGTAAACCACTTTCACTTATATTCAGGAAATCAGGGGCATGCACCAAGTGTCAGTCTTTACTATTGTTCAATGAAATTATGTCTGTTCCAAAAGCATTTTTGTACATTTTTGACTATTTAATTGTACTCTGAGAACATCTATCAATCCTCTTCCTCCTTTAGGAGGAGGAGGAGGAAATGTTAATCTTTATGTAGTAGCCTTAGGGTGATAGGCTCTGTGTTTCATTAATATTGTATGGATTTTGTTAGAGTACTCTTCAAATCTGTGATTATTTATTTTATGATTGTTAGCCGAGGGGCCATTAAATAAAGTAGCTAGAATTTTAAGCTATGGGCTACAGGAGCCAGGGGCAGCGAGGTGGCTCAGTGGAGGGAGCTCTGGGCTTGGAACCAAGAAACTCATCTTCATGAGTTCAAATCTGGACCTCAGACACACACTAGGATTTAGAGGGCCACATGTGGCCTTGAGGCTGCAGGTTCCTCACCCCTATACTAGAGACTCAGGAAAATGGTATAAATGAAAATGCCATGAGAGTACCACTATTTTAACTTCTTTGACTGAATCCAAACTTCACAGAACAAATCCCTTAATAAAAGGATTTGTTCCGTAAAACTTGGACTCAGTTAAAAGGCTGCACCTAGAAGGTCACACACATATGCCTTGAGGCCACAGGTTTCCCACCCCTGCATCTAGGACCTCACTTTCATGTCAATCAACTCTGTTGCCCTTTTGGATTATTGGCATTTCCCCCATACTTGCAGATTGTATGACTTCATGCTTGTAACCTCTTTCCTCCTTAATTCTGGGTATCTACTAAGTTCTTATATGACTGGTCTGCAATATCATATTATAAGAATAAGGGAAGTTTTCCAACATATACACGACTACAGGCTGAAAATTCATTAAGTTTTAGGTTTTCAGTTTAGAATTATGATTGAATTTTGTAGCTGGGAAAGAGAGGCCATTTAGTCCAACACTGTCATATTACAGGGGATATGCAAAACAAGTGACTTCCTTTTCTCACCAGTTGTACAGGTTGGATTTTATAGAAGAGTAGATCTAATGATTGAAGAATCTCAGAGGTTAGCTAGGCCATCACGTACCTCTTTTACAAATGAGGAAACTAAGATCTACAAAGCTTTGTGACTTGCCCAAAGTCACACAGCTGGTATGTGGCCGAGCCTGGATTTAAACCCGTGTTCCCAGACTACAAATACAGGTCTCTCTCTGTTATACCATACTGCCTCTTCTATAAATTTCTTCAGAATAAGGGATGATAACTATTAATAACTTAGCTCTTCTCAGCAATATGACGATCCACCACAATTCCAAAAGACTCATGAAGGAAAATGCGATCCACATCCAGAGAAAGAACTGATGGAGTCTGAATGCAGATCAAAGCATACTATTTCTACTTTCTTTATTTGTTTTTATGCTTGTTTGTTTTGGTCTGTATCTTCTTTTACAACATGGCTAATATGGAAATATATTTTGCATGATTACACACATATAACCTATATCAGATTGCTTACCATCTTAGAGAAGGGATAAGGAGGGACTGAATTTTGGAACCCAAAACTTAAAAAAAGCATGCTAAAAATTGTTTTTACATGTAATTAGGAAAAAATAAAATATTATTCAAAGAGAAAAATAAGACATAATTTTTATAGCAGTGGTATCACATGACCCCAGAACCACATTTACAATCATCATTAATAAAAAAGAGTCCCATGTCTATTATATGTCTTACAAAGTCAATATAATTTAATATTCTAACCCAGAAATTAAAGGTCATGAAGACAGCCACAGATTATATATGAATGACCACTTGTGGGTCAAGAGTCTCAGTCTGAATATCATTGCTTTATAGATTAAGCATGAGTTTGAGTATATTAAGTTAAGACTCCCCATGATTACAGGCATAAAAAAACACCCTTCAATTTTCTTGAGGAAGTAGTATCATGTGCTGTTTGGTTTGATATATAATGCCTATTTATAATAAATTTGCAAAAATCCTTTCAGTTCTGACTTCTTTTTTTTTTCTTGCAGGCCTAGAAATAAAAATAAACGTTGACGTTTGTTCAACATTGTAAAGACTTGGCTAAAAATGTTGGTTAGTTCATAACCAATCTAAATGCAAAGCTGTAAGTATACTTTCAAATGAACAAAGATAAACAGTGCACCTTTGAGAGTCTTCTTTGTTCCAGTTTGACTGGGTTTGAGTCCAAACTATGGCAGAAAGCAAAGGCGACCTTCAGCTATGAGTTAAATCCCCATCTCATCGGCGCGGAGAAGTTGGAAGCAAGAGGGTCACCGTTAGTTGTCTTGATAGCAAAAACGTGCTGATTATAAACAGCAATCTATAGAGTACAGAGAGTAAAGTCTGTATGATAGATGACCACTGGCAAACTGACTGCCCAGTGGCTCTTACTGGCTCTAATTAAAGGAAGACTATGTCGGGGGTCCCGGGCAGAGATGACAGTAGGGTAGCAGTCCCTAAAATAGCAGCAAAGGAAAACAGATTCATTTGACTGATTGCATGATGTCTGAATTAATGGCCAGGAAATGAGCTATTATTGCATACTGACTGCTCGGCTATTTTATAAAGCTTGTGTTGTTTATGCTCCCATTTACTTGAACTTGGGGGAATGTAGGCAGGGGAAGGCGGCCGTTGCTCAGTTGTTGCTTGGTGAATATAATGCCAATTCTAATAGTGCTTAAACTTAGGGAAAAAAAACCACACTTTCTGTTCCTGCCAATTTAATATTGAAGTTTCTAAAATAAGTGAGCTTATGAAGCTCATTGCATAGAACATGCAGTTACTAGCCAGTTATCGATTTAGCAAGGAATAGTTTTATGTCCAGTTGCTATCTAAATAAGCTGTTTTTATTCTGAAGGATTCTCAGATCTTCTATAATTTAACTCTTCTTAGAGTATTTCTTCTAGAGAAATAAGTGATAAATGTCCTTATTTTGTCTTGCCCAGCTAATTCAGTAGGTTAAAGCATCATGCAAATGAGGCCAAGGTCATGGGTTGCATTCCCCTATTGGGCACTTAGCTGTGCTCTGCTCCATGCCCACAAATCTGCACTCTTAACCCCAGTCAGCTATCTTGCAAATGCCTGCAGTTCATCACAAGGGCAGCTGGAAAAGAAAAAAAATGTGAGTGGAGCAGGGCAAATACTCCTCGCTAACGGTTAGACTAAACCAAAGTGCGTGCCCTACTAATTACGGGTCAGAAATTTTATCATCCTCTACCAACAATATTTTGCCAACATGGAAATGGAGACACAAGCAAGTGCAGTGGTTTTCCCAGAGTCACAAAGCAACATGCCAATGGAGCAGGGAACAGAATCCAGATGGTCTGATTTTCACTCTGATAAATTTTCTGCATGGTGTGTGTGTCCCTTCAATACCATGTTTCCAAGGTATTAAGTTGTTCTTTGGGGAAGAATATCATTTGAAGAATGTTCCATTGCATAGTCACATTTTATTCTGTCTTTTGGTATAAAGTCATATATGTGAATTACATTTTAGATGGCTTTATCTTTTTATGTATCTGTATCTATTCACATAGACAGGCATATATATGTGTATATCTATCTGTGTATATAAATATATGTGTGTACATGTGTATATATGTATATACAAATACATATGTACATGGGTATGTGTGTGTACGTATGTGTATACAGTTATCCTTTCCGCATTGTGACTTTCCTCATCATGGTTTTGATAAATCGCGGGTTGGCATAAGAAATTAACTGGAATATTTTGGGAGTTTTGCAAAAGCTGCAGACAACACAGAAAAAGTTTAGAAAATCAGAAATGCGTAAAACATATGTATAGTATAATGTCAACGTATTTTATCTTTTGATAGCATAATTCAGACTTCTTCTCTGATACTAGGGGAGGACTAAACATTTTGATGCAGATTTTCCAGATTGCGGGGGCACCACTCCCCTAACCCTCACGATGTGGAAGAGATAACTGCATGTGTATATGTGTATATAAATATGAATATAAGTATACATATAAATACGTGTATATGTATACATATGTGGAGACACAGAGAAAAAGACAGAGAGTCATATAACCTCCACTGAAGCTGACCATACACTGGTACAGAATGCATGATCACAAAATGCCAACTCTGAGAGGCCCTACCAAGCTAGAAAGTCTTCAAGTATGGGCCCAGCAATGACTGTTGTCCAAGGACCAGCCTATTAAATTCATTACTAGCTTGGCACACACACACACACACACACACACACACACACACACACACACACACACGCACACACACAGATTTAGTGTACGCTTCTCTCTCTTTCCATAAATACATATATGTATATATATATAGAGAGAGAGACACACACACACATATACACACACATACATATCATATATGTATGTGTGTATTTATGTGTGTAGGTGTTAGGATATGTGATTCCACAGGACATTGAACTCCCTCTGTTATTACAGATCAGCCACCCTTCTGCCTCCTGGAATTCTAGAGTTCCTTTTGTTGTGGTGGTTTTTAGTCATTTCAGTCCTATCTGACTCTTCGTGGCCCCATTTGGGGTTTTCTTGGTGAAGATACCAGAGTGGTTCACCATTTTCTTCCCCAGCTCATTTTATAGATGAGGAAACTGAGGCAAACAGGCCCAGGGTCCCACAGCTAGTAAATGTCTGAGGCCAGATTTGCGCTCGATTTTCCTTGACTCCAGGCTGAGTGCTCTGTCCACTGTACCACTTGGCTGTCCTGAGTCCTGAGTACCTAGAGTCCTGAGACCACGTGTGACTTGCCCAGTTAAATATCCACAGGACTTGAACCTAGATCTTTATAACTCTGAGGTGGCTTTCTATTCAACTACTCTAAGCTGCCTCTTACGCACATATTTTATATATATATTATTATATCACATATATCATATAAAGCTGATATAATACACATGATGTATGATATATTATATATGCACATATATTTATATATACATACTAACATCTATACCCTACGTACACATATACTTTGAAGCTGAGGTTGGATTTTTGTGATTCCCTCTGAATTGACCAGTTTGTTGTCATTTTACAGCACATTTGGGCCAAAGAGACCTAATGAGTCTCTCCATTCCCTCTGGCTTTCCTGTTGACTTCCCTCATTGTTTCTCCTGGACCTGAGCTTCAGCTATGAGGGCCATGCCAGGGGGAGAAAGGAGAGAAGCATGGCAGAGGCTGGGGGAAGCTGTGAGAAACTCCACTTTCCTCCTGCAGGGCCAGCAACTATTCGTCAACTTCTCCCTCTCTTCCTCCCTCTCATCATCCTTTCCTTCCCTTGTCCTCTCCTTTATTCACCTTTCTACCACATGCACAGCACTGGGTTAGATGCTGAGATGGATGTGAAAATCAATGTAAGACATAGCCCCCCGCCCTCTAGGAGCTTACATCTAGTTGAAAAGACAAGAGACACGAAACAGGTAACTAACAGCATGATTCATTGCTAAAAATGGATCTTACAGACACTGTGCTATAGGAGATCAGATAAGGGAGAGACTAGGGTATGCTGGCTATATGAAGGAGATGGGGCCTGGGCTGTGTATTTTAGGAAAGGTAAGATTTGGATGGGTAAATGGGAGAAGAAATGGCATTTCAGGCTGGGGGGAAATGTTAGCAAGGGCTTCTAGTCTGAAGGGCAGTCAGGTGGTGCAGTAGATAGGGAAGCTTACCTTCCTGAGTGCAAATCTGGCCTCAGACACTTACTAGCTGTGTGACCCTGGACAAGTCACTTAACCTTGTTTGCCTCAGTTTCCTCACCTGTAAAATAAGCTGGAGAAGGAAATGGCAAACCACTCCAGTATCTTTGCCAGGAAAACCCCCAAATGGGGTCACGATGAACTGGACGTGGCTGAAATGACTGAACAACAAAATCTCCTCTGAAATTGTTATCACTTTCAACACAGGCCAATTTTTTTTTCCTGCCCACTCAAGCTCAGGCCCCCTTGAAATTGACAGGAATTCAAATGGATGAAGGTGGAATTTCTCAGGGATCAGGCAGCTTTAAGAGCTCTATTGAGTGTGACTGGCTCATACTATGGACAGTAAACTCCCAGGGGCCATTCATTCCCTTGGGGCTCCAGTAAAAATGGACTAGTTGTCCCACCCTACCCCCCCAACACAACTGTTTTTTTACCACTGTTGTTGTTGATCCTCAGAGTGAGAAAGGTCACAGAAATCTCCCTCACCTGTCAGGCCATTCTATTAGGAGCCAATCAGACTGTGCAAGGAAGACATCTAAAACCTCAATGGATTGATGGATATGTTTTTAGGCATCTTAACAAATATATCTGCTTTTTTTTCCCTTCTACCTTACAACTTTTTTATGTTGTCTAGATGCAGCCTGAAAGAACCTTGGCTGCCAACCTCAATGGCATTTTATAATAGTATGCTTTTAAAAGCATTTTTTTCCTATTACAAATGTCAATTGCAAAATTAATAGTTAGAAAAAATGGTAGTGAATGAAAACTTTCAGGATTGCAGGATGATAGATTTTGAGCTGGAAGGGACCTTTGAGGCCATCTAATCCAATTCACTCATTTTTACAGATGAGGATGTTTGAGGTGCTGAGAGTTAAATATCTGCCTTGTGTCACACAGTCAGTAAGTGTCAGTGGCAGGATCTGAACCCAGCTTTAAGGGGCTCCAAGTCTAGCACTCTATCCTCTATGTCATATAGGCTCCTTTAGAGCCTACTTTATAAGAAACTAAAAGAAAGCTAGAAAATATAAGCCAACCTAATTAGAACTTTAAACGTTAGGTCATAGAGTTAGATTTAGAGTTTCACAGGATCTTTTAAAGGTCACCTAGTCCAAACTTGACATTTGCTCAAGGAAGAAACAAAAAGCCCAGAAAGGTTAAATGACTTGTCAAAGATCAACAGTAAATGGTAGAGCTGGGATTTGAAACCAGATCCTCTGACTCCAAAAAAAAAAATAATAATCTGATATTCTTGCCACTGCACAATACTTTCAGTTAAGGATTTTGGTCAAGGAATGAAGGATTATATTTGGCCTGATCAAAGGAACACAAGCTCTTTTGCTAACAGGTAGCTGATTATTTTAAATTATATGAAGTCAATTCAGTTAAACAAAGACACATGCACTATGAGAAAGGCACTGTTCTGAGCTCTAGGGGTACAAAGATGAAACAATACTCAGTTCCAACTTTCAAAGAGCTTACAAGTTAATGGGGGGTGGAGGTGGAGGCAGAAATGACATGTATACAAAGAAGCATGATACAAGGAGGAATGGGGATAAGTACAAAAAAAAGAGATTGAGGTATGCATTTGAAGACAGAGATCACTCTCAGTATAGGGAAGGCTTCATAGAAGAGGGGACCTGAGGGGGATCTTGGAGGAAGGGAGTCAATAGAGATAGAGCAAGGTTGGAATCCGTGAGTATGGGCTGGGGGGAGGGTGGGACAGAAAGGCAGTGTGGAAAGAGAATTGCTATTTTGATTATAGAGCAAATGATGTGATTCAAGCCACAAATGCAGGAGACAGCAGATAGATCTTGCAATAAGGTTTCCTTTAGCTGCCTATAATATTAGACACTGCCAATGGTGGGGGGGAAAAGTGAGTGACAGAGAGAGAGACAGAGAGAGAGAGAGAGAGAGAGAGAGAGAGAGAGAGAGAGAGCGAGAGGGAGAGAGAATATCTTTGACAACTAGTAGGAAAACCATCATAGCACTAAAATAAGTCTTGAAAGGTCATATAGTTAAGTCTCATACATAGGTAGTTCAGCAATCGAAACACCCAGGATGGGGGCGAGGTGGCACTGTCTGTACACATTTCCCCTCTCCAGAGATGGGCATGACTTAGTATCATCAGTTACGGTATTCGTCTATCCCTAATGTGCCTAAATTTTGCCTTGAATATTTTCTCACTGCAGTTAAAAATCCATCTTCCACTTGAAGAAAAACAGGAGCCAATCCCTTCTTATGTTCATCTGCCAATTTCCAAAGGATGGGAGAGGGGATGGGTCCTACTAAATAGAACTATTTCTAGGTCTATAAAATAATCAGAGGGCTCTTCAAGTTGTGTTTTGTAGCATTGTATCCTGAAAGCCTTACACAATCCTAAGAAACCCTGTCACCATACAGTCAGAGGAATCTTCTAGTATTGAAGCCCAGATCTCTCTGTAGGAAAAGTGATTTTAACTGCTTCCCTGAAGATTCTTGGAAAGAAGCTCAGGCTAACAGAATATTCATACTTCAGGAGTCCAGTCTAGGGCCGAGTCCATCCATCGTACGTTTGATGGAGACAAAGCAGTCACAATTATCTCCTTTTGGCTGATTACCTCTTATTTGCTCATCAAATGCCCATGGCATGGGCTCCCTTGGGAGGTAGTGGGTCCCCCCTCCTGGGAAATCTTCAAGCAAAGAGTGGGTGGTTACTTCTCAGATATGTGGTAGTGGGGATTCTTTTTCAGTTATGAGTTGGACCAGAATGACCTTGGGTAAATCACCTAACTTCTCTGGGACCAGGCTTCCTCATATGGAAAACAAGAGGATTGGACTAGATGGTGAGAAGTCATAGCTATGAGCCTATAAACTCAGATTCTGGGATTTTTCGTTAAAAACAATCCTAAGATCACAGTGACTCCTGCTGAAGAAGACAGATGTTAGAAAGACTTCTTACTGTTACCCAGAGAGCAGATTAAGCACATTAATGATAATAAATCATTTTATTTATAACTACTCATTGAAGCTTTGGGGATACTCCATGTACCACTAAAATATAAGACATTTATCTCTTTAAAAATATGAACGTGAGAACAAAGAGTTTTCTAAAAGCACGGAATCATTAAACAGAATGTCAACTGGCAAATAAAACATGATTCCCTAATGCACTTGTACAATTTTGTACTTTTTTTTTCCTTTTCTTGATTTAAAATTGAGGCATCTGTGCTGAGACAGAGATCCTGAGGGAGAATTCACACTCGCTAAGTAATCTCACATGTTGTTTCTGGGTCTATAGCATGATGTCACAAATCCCCAAATCGTAATTCACATTGTTCCTGTTTCCTTAGAACATCCTGAAATTTACAATTTACATTTTTCAGACTCTCCCCTTGCAGGCACCCACCCGCCTCTTCCCTTCACTAAACAGCTACACATACTCACAAAAGGACGTGCCAACACTTAATCAACAAAAGAAAGTTACCCTTGACATCCTGTTTGCAGCAAGACAAAAACATCCCTTTAGATTTCAAGTAATGGACTTGTAAATGGACAGATTGAAGCTGATACTGACAATGTACATTCTGATACACGAACATATCAAATATCTCTAGGAAGTAGCTGAGATAAGTTATGTTAATACAAGTCAGAATTGGGTTTTAAAGGAATAGAAATGTATATGCTATACAGAAACAGATGAGATTAGGGTCTGCTGTAAGTTTCAGCTGTTTATAGTTAAGGTATAAACCCCAGGTGGAAGTCATGACTTGGTAGTTTGCAGTTCCGTGTAAAGAAAAATGTACAAAAAGAACTGTCCCCAAAGTGAAATGACCTGAGGTGTTAGGGTCTCATCAGTAGAGGTCTTTAAGTTAGAGGCTGGACAACCATGTTGGGAATGTCATAGAAAGGATTCCTGGTCTGATACAGTTTGGACGGTAAGGCCCAGCTTGGCCCAAGAATGACTTTTTTTTTTTGTATTAGGAGTCAGGAACAAAACTTATTCTGTACTTGGGCCAGTCAGAGTGACTGTGCCTCTGGGAAATTGTAACTATACAATATATTGCCTTTTCATCTCTAAATGAAAGGTAGTAAAGCTGGATTCCATGGTGATTAGTTTTGGGGGGAATAAATTCAGCACGGGATCTCAACTGAAGGTTTACCTTTTTCACTATTTTAAAGAGCATTGGCTTTTGAGATTTAGTTCACTTGATATGAATGAACAGTTTACTCCCAGGCTTTACATGAGTCACCCTCACTTATTACAGCATTTAGTGGTGGGGGTGGGGAGGGGAAGAAAAAGGCAAAGGTCTATTTTCACAGCATTGCCCTCTACTGTCCTACCAGGTTCACTGCTCACTCATAGACTTGGAAGGCGTGACAGAGGGAAACATTATACATAGAAGGTTAGAAGGGATTTTCGATACCATCTAGTTCAACCCTCTCATTTTATAGATGAGGTAACATCTAAAGGTGTGAAATGACTTTACCTGAGGTCAACCAGGTAATAAATAAGAGAACCAAGAATTGAACTCAGGTCCAGTGACCCCAGATTCAGTGGAAAAGTTCAGGGCTCTTTCCACTAAATCTATCACTGTCTCCTGGCACATGGGTTTGCCAAATACCCTTCTCTCCCTAGAATGGCCCAACAAACTGGATACAGACCAACCTCCCACTTAATGAAAAATTCCCTTAAGTGGACATTGGCATAGGAACACAGCTCCCAGAAGCCGTCTTTCCCCTTGTACAACTGGAAAACAATGGTGGTGACTACTTTTATGTCCTGGGAATCCAGGAACAGAAACTGAATTTCCCGATTAGTTGCAGATGCCTTTCTGCCCTCTCTAGCTGGATGTGTTTTAGTTTAAAAAGAACATTTTCAGACCATTAATCCCCAATACGGTTTGATGCCTTTGGGCTGTGAGGCTTGAAATTATGGAGAAGCCTGAATAAATGTTTAAAAAAGAAAATGAAGACTATAAAGTTAACTTTTTTCCCCTTCTCTTGCCGAGAGTTTGTGTGTGTACTTTTTAATGTTGCTTTCAGCAGTGTTCTACTCCAAAATTTCTGCAGCTTTCCCAGCTGCTTAAGCCCCCAAAGACTGTGCATTCTGGGCTGTTGAACATGTTTGGCCTGTCATGGGGGCGGGGGTGAGGGGTAAGGAGGAAAATGACCCCTGCCTGCTCCTATTTGGAGTTTTAAAATAGTCCCAACTGACAAACTTGCATTATAAACCATAACAACTCTTTTGCTGAATGAATAATATTTTCTCATGTGTTCCGAAAAACATCTTCACAACCTGTTTTTATGATTTAATGGGTGAGGAATAAACACTTTAAAAATCCCTAGCCAAACATTTTTAGGAATTGGCAAAATAGAACTTTTACTACATGGCTCTGCGTAGCCTTAAGACGGCCAAAACTCACTCAGAAATGATTAATGAAGGAAAAGTTCCATTGGCTCAGTCACAGCTTAGAGCTAGCAGGACCTTAGAAATCCTCTGATCCAACTTCCTCATTTTATAGGTGAAGAAACTCACGGGACATCCCCTAGGTCGCATCGTTGGCAACAGAGCCCAGGCCCAGGATTTCTACCTAGGTCCTCTGACTCTTAAGTACGACCCTCTTCTCACTGTACCGTGCTGCCCATTATCAATCAATCAATCAGATACGTTCCTGGGTTCCAATTTGCTTTCAAAATTCGCTCCTACCCGAACTTGTGGTAGATATTTTCATCATCGTTTTTCATGGAAGCTATGGCCAAGAAATATTAAAAATGACTATCTCAAAATGAAACCTAAAGAGAGTCATGTATTCACAGTTGTGAATACCACTCAGGTTCTTTGAGGTTTATGTCATTCCATACTAAAACTACCTTAATTTGGAATTTATCATAATGTGATAACATTCGATTTTGTATGGAATGTATGATGAAAAGGGCTTGTCAAGCAAATTGATAGGACAAATGCTTAACCTCCATCAGAGACCAGACTGTTCTGAGACTGGAGGCCTACTCCTGAAAATGTACAATTGTCGTTCTAATTCAATTAAGCAACATGGCATGTCTACTGTGTACATGTTTCAAATCATTCTTATCTATTTCATTGAAGAATCATCTGTTTGGCAACAAGACTTTTGGTGGTTTAAGCTACAGTTTTCTTTCAATCATATATTGTATTGAAAAAAATATTCATTCATTCATTGGCCTTTTTGCATTCTGGTCCAATTACTGGGAGCATATAATTATAGCTAATAGCCAACATTTATATGGTACTAACTATGGGCCAGACACTTTATTATTTCATTTGATCCTCATAACGACCCTGGGTGGTAAGTGCTAACATTATCTCCATTTTACAGATGAGGAAACTGAGGCAGAAAGAGTCAAGTGACTGGACTAGGGTCATACACAGTGTCTGAGGCCAGATTTGAATTTAGGTCCTCCCCAGCGCTCTATCCATTGTGCCATCTAGCTGCCCATTTAGTCTTTGATGAAACCCTTCCTATGACTTTGGTTAGGAAAGACTTTCTCTTTTTTAATAGTGTTTTCTCCCTAATTACATGAGGAAAGACTTTCTAACAATGTCGGTTCTGCCAAGTCATGTAGGTGAGTCACTTAACCGCTCTGGGCCTCAGTTTCCTCATCTGCAAAATGAGAGGTTAGACTAGATAAGATAACCTCAAAGGCCTCTTCTAGCTCAAAATCAGCCCGTAAGTACCTTCATTTGTTTGTTACCTTTTCTTAGAAGATTTGTTTTATTCTCCTTAATAAATCTGTCTCGAGTAGGACACAGAAATAAATTCCCTTATGGAAAATAAACATTCTCCCTTTAAGCAGACGACTTGACTCGATCATTTTCCACCCTGAGGAAAGAAGGAAATATGCACTTAACTTCTTAAAACACCTACTGCCCCACAAGTAAATCTGTTAGTAATAACTCAAGCTGGGGTGACATTTAACTCAACCAGCAAAACTTCTTTAGTTGTAAAACTATAATTTCTAAGCTACAGTCAACAAGAGCATGTTTTTGGAGCTGCCTTGCTAATGAATCTTCTGAGAATAATCCAGAATCATTTACCCAATGAAGAAACAAATAATTATGGTGGCCCTCTTTGCTTTTGGTTGAATTTCTCTTGGTTTGGTTAGAGGCCAGCGTGCTGGCAAAGGAGACAAGCCCTCTTGATAATACAAGCTTTTAAAAGGAAGGCCAAGAAATTGATTATGCCATTATTGCTACAGAAATAAACAGGAAATAATAAAACGATGTGGCTGGGACATAGGAGTGGGTTTCTGCGTCTATATAAATCTTGCTGTTTTAGCAAATGCTTCTGGCCAAAACCAACCCAAGTGACTAGGGACATATTATACTGCCATGTAAGATTATTTAGAGTGACTTGAGAGCTGTGTTCAAAGACCATTTCATTTTTTAAAAAATTGATAAGGCAAAAATACTTAAAAAGCTCAATTTTCCTCCAGGTTCAGAGAAGGGGAAGGTCACACAGAAGTACATCCAGGTATCTCCTCAGCAGAAATTCATATGAGATTGATGTAAAGAGTGGACATTTTGAGGATAGGTTCTCAAATAAGGATTATCGTATTCCTGTACTCTTTATTAAACTCAGTTTCATCACCAGCATAAAAAGAAATTTTCTCACACTGAGAAGAATTTCCTGTACTGGGATCCAAACACACAGAGATTTTCTTATCAAGTGCCTCAGTAATGTATAGTCATCAATGAATCTAACAAGGATGCATTTTATAAGAAAATCAATAAGAGAAACTGATTATATTGTTGACTGGAGCCAGCATCTAGGAATGAAAAATAGAAAGTAAAAATATCACGTGCATCGGACTGGATCTCAGCATCTCTAATGCACTGGGGTCTTCTCTAAGATGTTATTAGGTAGCTGGCAAAACCGCATGCAGCAATGGGATAAAAATACTTTAGACCTTTTTAAATGTCAAAAACAACCTTAAAACCACTATTTCATCCTTAATCTACTGTTTGAATAAAGTGCAGTTTTCTGTCCCCCCAAAATGTGTATATATTTAGGTGAGGATTTATTTGCAGGCCACCGCTTGAAGATATTCAAAGCAAGGGGATGAAAAAACTCACGTTTAAATGGGGAAGCATTTTAGATTCCCAGGACTATTTTTTAAAAATATTAACAAAGGCTCCTATCATATTGACATCTGGAAAGAATGGGAAATGTGTTCCCTCCCCCCACCCCCATACCTCCGAGGAGTGAAGAGCTTTCATTTATTTGTCATCTTGACTGTGTTGGCTCTGGACACTCTCAAGAATGAAGATGCATTGGGGAATATGCTAAAGATATAATGCTGCCTCATGATCTGCAGAGAGGGATGGAAAATATTTATGATTTCAAACTGCACTGTGTTTAATTACAATGATCTTATCAGTCCCTTTTTAATATTATGATGAGAGTTTCCTAACAAACTTCTATTCCTTTACAAAACTCAATATCCAGATCAGATATTTTGCAGCACAGAAGATTTAGTGTTTTTTTAAAAAAGTTTTATCATTCAACTCACTTGAAAAATACATTTGCTAGTATTTTTTATAAGTTCTATTGGTACCTTTTGTTTTTTTTTTTTATAAAATGATCATATAATGTAATAATTTAAATTGCAGTTAATCCATGTATTTAGGGACAGCTAGGTGGCACCATAGAGGATAGAGCTTTGGAGTCAGGAACTCTCATCTTCCTGAGTTCAAATCCAGCCTTAGATACTTACTAGCTGTGTGACCCTGGGCAAATCACTTAACCTTGTTTGCCTTAGTTTCCTTATTTGAAAGAAATGGCAAACTGCTTCAGTAACTCTACCGAGAAAACCCCAAACGGGGTCACAGTCAGACATGAAGGAACGACAACACACAAATCCATGTGTTTATCTTGATACTGCTGCTGTTCTAATGATTCCTTTTTGTTTCCTTTATTGGCCTATTTTCGTCCTCCTTTTTCCTCTGATCCAAAAGAAATATGCATGGTCCTCAAGACTCTGTCAGTCCTGTGTTCTTCAAAGATCTGCTCTTTCCCTTAGAGAATTAATTCATATGATTTCACCTATCATCTCTACGCCAATGACTTCCAAATTTGTGTGCTCAGTGCTGTTCTTAAACCCAAATTCTAATCCAACATCTCTAGTTATCGGAATGGAAATGTTCATTTGGCACCTGTCACCTCAAACTCAACAGTTTCAAGGCAAACTTTGTCATTTCTTTTGTAAACCGCTTCCCCCATCCAATTTTGGAATCTCTTTCTCAGGCCTAGTGTCTTCTTTAAATCATACCTCTCCATGCATAAGCAGTGCCCATGTTCTGGCAATGTTTCCTTTAAAATGTCTCTGATATCTTTTCCTTTCCATTCCCACTAGCGCACCCTTAATCCAGGCCCCAAGCCTGAATTGGTTCAATAGCTGACCTCTCTGCGCTATCTTGTATAACACTATGGATTAATCTTCCTTAATATTGCTTTTATCATGTCACTCCCCTACTCAAAAACCTTCAATGGCTCCTAATTTCCTATTAAGGCAAGTCTAAAACTCTGCCTAACTTTCATAGCTCTTTTATAGTCTGAACTTGTTCAATAATTCTAAGAGTTTTCCCACAATGCTCTTTCCCTTTAGACTTGTATGTTGACATTTTCATCTTTAGAAGCCTGACTTAAATGCTATTTCAGGAATCCTCCTCTGGTTTTCTATCTAGTGATTGTATAGCCCTCTCTGAAAACCCCATAAAACACTTTATACTCACAGCATTTGCTATGTATCATTTGGTATTATAGTTTGCTGTCACTGTGTCATGTCCCACTGATATAGACTGTAGTAAGCTCCATGGTGGCAGGGATTACTGTCTTATCTTTAACTCCCTAGCATAGAGGTCTGCACACAATGGGTGCTTAATGTTTGTTGAATTAAGTTCAATCTTATGCTCCACCACTGCCCAATATGTTAATCCAGGCAAGTGAGGATGGTCTCCTTCCTCTGACATGAACACACCACATCATGCTCATCCCTACCCCTTTGCCTTTGCCCATCTAGGTCCCCCCCCCCTAGAATGCTTTTCTTTCTTCCCTCCTCTTAGCCAAATCTTATTCTTTCTTCAAGACTCAGATCTAGTTTCAGTACCCCGAGGTCTTCACATAGTGTTTTGACAGTAAGTAGTTTAGTGGAAGGAGCAACGGCCTGAAAAATAGAAGGTTTGATTTCAAATCATACGGCTTATTAGATGTGTGACCTTGGGTAACACACGTAAATACTCTAAGCCTCAGTTTCAAACCTTTCTTGAATGCTTACCACAGGCTCATCTGTGGGTGCAGTAACATGGCTCCGCCCGCCTCACAGAGTGGTGAGGTTAAGATGGGACATAGAGGTGTCTGAGATGATGCGCCCGGAGTGACCTGGACAGTGTGCTGAGCTTGGAGTCACAGGACCTGAGCTTGGACTAGGTGGGGGAAGGGAAGAACGAGCCTTCAGATAGCTACTATGTGCCGGTGTTTAAGTATTTTACAATATTATCTCATCTGATCCCCGCAGCAACCGTGAGAGGTAGGGGCTCTTGCTATCCCTGTTTTACAGTAGAGAAAACTGAAGCTGACAGAGGTTAAGTGACTCGCTCAGGGTCATCCAGCTAGTAAGCATCTGAAGCTGGCTTTGAATTCGGGTCTTCCTGACTCCAGACTCAGCATTCTATCTGCGCTACCACTGCCGTTTACCTTTCGGCTCGAGGTCCCCTTTCAGCTTGAGCTCCACGACTACGAACGTGCCTTACAAATGTAAGCTATCATTTGATCTCTGGGATGGCTAGGTTTTCAGCGGATAGAGTCAGGAAAACTCATCTTCCGGATTTCGAATCTGGCCTCAGGCATTAACTAGCTGTGTGATCGTGGGCAAGTCACTTAACTCTGCTTGCCTCAGTTTTCTCATCTGTTAGATGAGCTGGAGAAGGAAATGGCAAATCACTCTAGTATCCTGGCCAAGAAAAACAACAAATAAGGTCACAAAGAGTTGGACGAGACTGAACAACGACAATTTGATCTTCCCCCTTTTGCAGTAAGTACTGAGTTCTTAGAGCACTTGGAGTCTGTACCACATGATTTGGTGCTTCATTATATAGTGTCATATCATTTGCTGTGGTTTCCTGTGCACCTCTTGTCTCCCCAGTTAAGCTGCAAACTCTTGAGAGGCAATGACCACGCCTTCTATTTCTTCTACAACCATTGCCCAGTGTCTTGTGTGGTCCTAGGCATGGAGTAGACATGCAATGAACCCTTGTTTTTGTTGACAACACAACACGTTTTCAAAGTGTTTTCATCATTGGAAAATACAGAATGATGTCTCCACTCAAGGAAATAGTCCTAAAAGAGTTTTGTTGGTTTTTTGTAGTGGATACCGGACCAATGGGGCAATTTCCCTACAATGAAACAGGTATCTGATGAATAATAACCGTCATTTACATGGTGCCTCAAGGTTTGCAAAGCACTTTACATACACTGTCTCATTTGTACCTCACAACAACCCTGTAAGATAAGTATTATGAGTATAAGTCCCGTTCTACAGGTGAGAGAACTGAGTTCCAGAGAAAGAATGTGAGTGAGCCTCATTTTCTGCTGACTCCAGGTCTGTTGTGCTTTCCTCTACACCACAGTGCCTTTCATGTGATCTGGTTCAAATGTTCTGAAGTGTTCTCTTAAGATAAAGCATGCTTTAGAAATGCAATTTCATTATAGAATGAATTAATACTAATAATCATAACTAATAATTATAAAGCTCTTACTATATGCCAGGTACTATGCTAAATGCTTTATAGTTATTATCTCAATTGATCCTCACAACAATCCTGGGAGGCTATTATTATCCCCACTTTACAAATGAGGAAACTGAGGTGAAGAGAGGTCAAGTGACTTGCCCAGGGTCACCCAGCTTATTTGAACTCAGCTCCTCCTGACTCTAAGCCCAGCGCTCTATCCAGGGCATCAGCTAGCTGACCGTTGCTTTTAGCATCCCTTCCAACTCTATAGGCCTGAGCCTAAAAGGGCCACGGTCTCCCATTGCATCCTGGGCCATCTCCAGTCATCCTGATGAATACCTGGCCACTGGACCCAGATTGCTCTGGAGGAGAAAGCGAAGCTGGTGACCTTGTACAGCCCTCCCTCACTCAAATCAAAGTCAAATGCAAGTCATGTCATCATTTCCCTGATGTCATGGTCCTCTTCAAAAATGAAGGACAAACACAAGAACAACAACTCTATAATGTCTGATGCCATCTTGTGCATTAAGACTGTAAGTGGCAGAACAGGTGTGGATCTCCATTGGTAATGGGGGTTTTCTCATTAGGACTAGTGAAATTACAGGTCCAGATCCCCCTCCCAAAACAACATCAAATTTTTGGACTTGATCAAAGTCACTTCTTTTTGCACAGTCTTACCAGAACTCAACATTCCTAACAAGTTGTAACTTTCTTTGCGTTGGAGAGAACCAACATTTTTATATATCGATGTGTTTTCCCTGAGTTTACTGAACCAGTACTCTAATCAAAGATCCTTCTCAAGAAACCAAGTACACTCTTCATAGCTCCTTGGGGTATGGATATCTTGGGGATTTGGGGAATTTCCACTGATGTTCTGCTATGAGTAATTGAATCATTATCTTAAAGAGTTACTGACAATTTCTACAATCATTCTGAATACTTAGCTTTCCCAAATATTCAAACATCCCACCCTTGATAGGGAATGCTGCCTGTGAACTGCTTGACTTTTATGGCACCCCTGCCTTACTGATTTATGGAGCTACTCTGCTGTCAGCTCAGCAGGGAGTCACTTGCCAGATACTCAAGCAGAAATATGGTGCTTGGTGGTGATAAACATTCAGGGAAGAGGGCATGAAATGTGACTGGTGAAGAAACTGAAAAAGAAAATAATATTTTATTCACTGCTGTATACTCAGCCTTCATTGTCCTGAGATAGTAGGTGCCTTTTCTGGGTGGTACATTCAAAAATACTTAACCCAACAAAACCAAGCTCAGAGCCAACCATAGTTTTCAATGAGAATCAGTTCAGGAGTGTTGATGGAGCCTAAATGATTCTAGGACCCAAATTAAGATGTGTTTATATACTCAAAGGGTCGAGGAAAGGAAAAGTTTGAATTGAATTAAACCAGGCAGTATCTGGTTGTTAAAAAAAATCATTTGCTTGAATTCAGCCACCATCTTCCTTCTTCCCTTCCCTCAAACCTCCCCAGATGGTTTCTACTTATGCGAACACAACTTGAATCAATGGTTTAGGCAGGATTTGAAACCAAGGATCATCTTGATTCCTGTACTTACACGGTACCTATTAGCTCCAGGAGCCTTCTTAGGAGACTCAGCCCAAGCAGGCATAGTTAGTCCTACATTTAATTCTTCTTTATGGAATCTCCCACTACTAACAGGATCACAGCTCTATAGTCGGAAGCCATTTAGTTGAACACTTTCCTTTTACTGATGAGGATACTGCCTCATGTTGGAAGCAGCTTGTATACTGCAGAGCTGATTCTTAAATTCTCAGTGTGAGCCTATCTATCTTGGAAATTGGCAGATGGTTCAAACTGGGGCTGACATCATTTTGTTAAATGTCTAAGAAAGAGATGGACTAAATGTCAATAATGTAAATTAAACTTTTAAAATGTTGGGTATACTTTTTTCCTCCCCTCAAAGAGCGGGATGTTAAACATTTACTATCATACCTCTGAAACTGAGACTTGTCAAGGATAAAGTGATTTGCTCCAGATATAATACAAGTAGTACGCATCTAAAGTAGAATTTGAACCCTGGTCCTTTGACTCCAGAGACTATATTATACACCGAGTGATATCCAAAGTATAGAATATTCTCCTTTTCAATTTTGTCCCATTAAGAATACTTTTAAAATTAGAGAGTGGATAAGAGATTTTCTTCCTTACAGAATTCTGGAACGAGAAGTTTGAGATGGGTGGGGATGAGGGTGGAGAGAGGTTTTCAGATATCTTATAATTCTTGTGGAATGTATTTTAAGTCCACTTCAATAACATTTCGTTTTTAGGTAGAGAGCTTTAACGTTTACAAACACTTTCCTCCTAACTCTGAGGTGGGTAACCACATCACAGTAACTTTTTTACAGATGAGGAAACCGAGACACATTTTTAATGAGACTTGCCCTAGGTCACAGCTAATTGGAATAACTGGAATTGATATATCATACAAATACACATCAGTGATTCTCAAGGTTTTTGTGTATGGTACAGTGTTATTTTTTCTCGTGGGGAATTGTAACACTCTACGGAAAAGCTAAGAACTCACTTTTGCTCACCAATGGGAAACCCACAATATGTTAAAGTGCTGTACAGTCTTTTGAGAACCGTGGCTGCAGGGGTATGCTGGGAGATGTTTAACAAGAAATAGCCTCTCTGGAGAAAATGTATGCAGGACAAACATTTAAGTCTAACCTGCATTATTAACATGTTACCCATCACTTTCTTAAGTCTAGACAACCAACAAAACAATAAACCAAGCCTGGATTAATAGCATTTGCTGATTTCTAAGGTAAAAATTTAACAATCAGCTCTCACAAACTAGTATAAACTGGCTTCAGCATGCCACCAGTTATGGCTAAAGTCCATCCTCAGTTTATTTCATGATAACCACTTAACATTTACTTATATGTGTGCTTGTATTCTCCAGACAGACGCGAAGTTCCTTGAGAGTAAGAATTTTGGCACCTAGTTAAGCATTTATTAAATGTTTGCTGAATTCCACTGAACACGATTGGTCAGCTGATAATTTGTGGTTGTTGTTTAATGTCTGATACACATCCTGAAAATCAATATTTGAATTAAGAAAATGAGGGCTAAGTTTCAAGAAAGATCTTAGAAAATCTCCTTCATCCCATCCCAGGGTTACTGGTCTGAGTGGCCGAGTTACACTGAACAAATTCTCATCTTTCCTCGTTTTTGCCTTCCCTTTCCCAGTGCTGGGCATAGTCAAAGGGGTGACATAGGCAAAGATATCTTTGAACCCCCAGAATATTCCGCTACTCTTTACATAGCTCTTTCTAGGTCCCTGCAAAAGCCTCTGGTGCCTTTGTATACTTACCCCCAATCATTCAGGGGCATCCGCTATAGTACTTCACTTAAGCCTGCCCTTCTTGTGGTTCAGGGTTTTATCCATACCCTTGTGTCACTCCACCATGAGATTGACATGCTCCTGCTTTAATTCTCACCAGGCTTTGTTGGTAATTGGATTGTCGTTCCCACAAACAAATTAATGGTAAGGTATAAATGACTAATAATGGCAGCATGTTATTCTCAGAAGGGGCTGAATTTTAAAAGGAGACTCCTGGCAATGTAGCACTTTAATTCAATGGAATGATCTTTAAAAGCTGGCAATTACAGGTCCTAAGGCAGATGGTATTTCTCACCTCACAACATGTGAGCAACATCTACTGCTGCTTACGTGTAAGGCTGGTCTTATTGATGCTTAACTAGCGTTCCAGGTTAATGGCCTGTCCTTCTACACCTCCTGTTGGTTTCTTTTCTTCCTTTGCAAGTTCATGGTGTTGGCCCCTGACCGCATCTTTATACTACTTTTACCCGCCTATTCTGGTTAATGTCGGAGATTAACCAAGTAATCTCTAGGATAACCAGTTTAGCCATGATATAGCCATACTTTAAGTATCCAATTTCATAGTGTCCAAACAAACGTAACTACTTAAGAGTCAAAATATGCCCTGAAAATCCAGGGTTCGTCTATATCAAATGACATTAAGTATAGATCAGAATGATCTTGCCTGTTTTAAATTCACCATTAATTCCTCTCCTAGGAAAGGACTTTATAGCCTGGGGTCTGTGAACTTGTTTTTTAAAAAAATATTTTGATAATTGTATCTCAATAGAATTGGTTTCTTTTGTAATACTAGAAATTAGATTTTACATATTTAAAAACATTCTGAGAAGGCAAGCAACAACTATTCATTGTTGCTTGGAGGGATTTGGGGGAGAGCTCATGTAAGTCCCTGTTTTTACTCCGCCATCTTGGCTCCACCCCTCTCATTGTTGTTGAGTCATTTTTCAGTCATGTCTGACTCTCTGTAGAGATACTGGAGTGGTTGCCATTTCCTTCTCCAGCTCGTTTTACAGATAAGAAACTGAGGCAAACAGGGTTAAATGACTTCCCCAGGGTCACACACCTAGTAAATATCCAAGAGTAGGTTGAATTCAGGTGTTCCTGACTCAGAGGTACAGTGCTCTATCTGTTCTGCCACTAGCTGCCTAGAAGGAGTGAAGCACACAATATTCCATACTCAATTGGGTGGGCGATCTCATCAATTTTGTGCATTTCTGCCAATGATGCCGATTGAAACCCACCCATGCTTGCCCATTCTGTGCAGTTCTCATCTATACCTTTCCAAAAGTTTATTATAGAAGGTTTACTCAGCATTCTGAAGGCATTCCTTGATTTCTTTCAATATCTGGGGTACCGTTGGGGCACTCTGGCCATCCACTTGTCAGCAGAGAAGAATAATAGGAAGTTATGGTCAGGTTTCTTGATCAGGAATTAAGAACACTTCTGGATGATGGTGAGAGCAAGCATGTGACTATATCTGTGTGCCACTGAGGTAGAATGAAGGTGAAGATCATAGGAGTTTAGGAGGTTGATGAACTGGGAGGGCAGGATGCTTAAGAGAATATTAACATGTATATTAAGATCTTCAAGTATGAGGGCAGGGTTTGGGTAGAGCTCCAGACTGTGGGACAGGTACCTAGCTCCTCAAGAAAGGAAGGAGAATGACATTGGGGTACAATAGGTAACTACCATTGGGATCTGGCTAGGGTAATACGTCTGGGTAGAATAGACCTCACAGGAGGAGGAGTGATGGTGGCAGTGGGAAGGTCTGAAAGTGACAATAAGAGCAAGGAATGTGCCAACTATTCATCCTAATCCCATGGATTGGGGGCATGAGAGAAAAGGAACCTAGCACTGGAGAGGATGGCCAGGATATAGTGTTTTCTGAGAACAGCCAAGACCAGGGGTGGGGAACCTGTGGCCTTGAAGCCACACGTAGCCTTCTAGATCCTTAAGTGTGGCCTTTTTACTGAATCCAAATTTTACAGTTGGCCACATGTGGCCTCAAGGCTTCGGGTTCCCCAATCCTGGACTCAGTGAGTACCGAAGATGGAAGGTTGAATTTTGTTAACAATAGAACAAGGGATCCAGGGAACAGCATGGTACAAGGGAAAGAGCACTAGATTTGAAGTCAGAGATCCTGGGTTCAAATCTTGCCTCGAACACTACCTATAACCTTACGCAAGTTGCTTTACAACAGAGGCCTTAGTTCCCTTATCTGCAAATGAAGATAGTTGGACTAAATAACCTTTGTGGTCACTTTGAGCTCAAAAACTGTGATACTTGTGTATGAATGTGATCTGGGTTCAAATCCTGACTCCGATGTTTACTAACTGTGTGACCTTGGGCAAATTAGAACATCTTAGGCTCTGCACCCCTGGCCCCCATACGTGAAACAAGGCGATTGGACTAAATGGCCTTCTAAGGCCTGTTTGGCTCTAATATAACCCTATTATCCTATGATAATGGAAAGGGAGGGAAGAACTGGATGAGCATTTGGAAAAGGTATAGTTGAAGTGGGTTGGCATAAGAGAATAGGAGATAGTAGCAGGAAGTAGGGGGAGGATGGTTTTCACTTGGGCAGCTAGAGCTGAACCACCAGGATTAGTGGAGAAAAAGGTGGGAGTTTGCTATCTATACAAATGAAGATGGAATGGCTTCTGACTGTGTTTCCCCATTTCCTTGCAGAATCTCATGGATGGCAGAGGTCAGCCATCAATTCTCTTTCAGATACTTGGGAAGAAGGG
Source organism: Trichosurus vulpecula (assembly GCF_011100635.1). Classification (NCBI taxonomy): domain Eukaryota; kingdom Metazoa; phylum Chordata; class Mammalia; order Diprotodontia; family Phalangeridae; genus Trichosurus; species Trichosurus vulpecula. The sequence continues at coordinate 231,177,640 of NC_050574.1, forward strand.
AGGTTGAGCCTGATGTGAGGCCCAGATAAGTATTAGGAGGAGATGGACTAGGCTTGTGATTTCACTAATACAGGGAATTCTCAGATGAGGAAACTCTATCAGTGCAGGTTGGCATCTTCTCTGTCCTTCTTAGTAGGTTGCCTACAACACTAAGATGTTAATTGACTTGCCCAGGGTCAATCAACTAATATGTGGCAGGAGTGGGGCACTAAACCAGGTCTTCAGGGTTCTGAGGCTGGTTTTCTATCCTCTATGGCACATTGACTCTAAATGACTATTATGGTTCTATAATTCTGCCTAGTTTCCTGGATGTATGCAAGATTCATAGTGGATTTGTGCAAGACATAAAATGCTGCTGCGTTTACGCAGGATGTAAAATGCTTCAGTGTCTTCCTATGAGCACACAAGGGTTGTTATCCTTGCAAAATGAAGATGTAGCATTTATTGATGACAATGCCATTCATTTGCTTTCACCACTGATGCCAATACTGGGTGTGCTAAAAGCCACATAAAGATCTGACAAGATGAAGATAGAAATCTAACAGAAAACCACATGGAGCCATTTGATTTGAGTTTCAGAAAGTACTCTGATGGGATGTTTTAAGCCTAGAGAATACATTGCATTGCTACTGTACTGCAGGGAAAAAACAGGAGCAAAGTAAATTTCAATAATTTCTGGGGCCCGTTGAGAATGTGATGGGAACGTTGGTTTGACAAATGTGGAGATAAATGAGTATTCGATTGTTTGCAGATTTGAACTGGTTGCATATAGTAAAAATTAAATTCTTAATGGTATGAGCCTGCCAAACATCCTAAAGAAGCCCTTGTTCAGGTGTCTAATATATTGGGTAATTGCAAAGTATCAGTTAAGGGTGTAAGACGGTGTTAACATAGCACCTGGCAGCACAACATGACGATGTATCAGACATTATTATCAACAAGTTCTGCAGGACACATTCCCGTGATTCATTTGAATACATTATATTGCAAGGAGCCCAAGTGACAACTCCCAGAGTTTTCCTCAGTTTTACCAAGCACCTACAACGTGATAAACACTGCAGTGTATGGGTTCTGAAAAGGAGGAGAAGAGAATAATAAGGGCACAGATAAATAAATACAAAATGTAAACAATTAAATACAAGTAATTGGGGCTGGTGGGAGGGCACTACTGACAGGGCATTTCAATAGAAGCCTTGAGTTAGAAGAGGCACATGTGCCACTGAGCCTTGAAAGGGGTGAATGATTAAAGGAGGCAGAGGGGAGGAGGGGGGGCATTCCAGGCACAGGAGCAGCCTGTGCTAAGGCAGGAGGTGGAATGTTCAGTACAGGGCAGAACAAGTGGGCCAGCACGCCACATGAAGGCAGAGTTAGGTGGCATTGATGATAACTCATGATAAGGAGAGAAAACTTTGATGAACACCAAAATGGGCATCTAACATGAAAAAAAAGTACTTGTCTTTCTTCTAGTTACAAAATTATCTGATCCCAAAGGACACTGTGAACATTGATGAGGGACACTGATCACAGAATTCTTCCTGCAAGTGAAGTGGATCTTTTGTTAACAAATCTTTGCACAGAAGCATCTGCAGAGATGCCAGATGTAAGACACAGAACTCTTTGTGGGCTGAGTGTTTTCCTTCACAAACCTTCCTCTTGGAAAGTCCCTCCTAAGAGCTCTGAAGACAGTTGGATTTTTTCTTTTTCTCTCACATCTTTAGCTCTCTATCTTCCTGAATATTAGAGATGGATAGTAAATTGGTCTTACTCTTCCCTTCCCATTAGCCAAAAGTCGTATTTGGTGGCAACATAGCATGGGGGCGGGGAGGGAACAAGAGGCCTGGGGTCCAATTCTGACTTGTTCTACTATCTATATGATAATCACTAACTCTTTCTGGATTTCAGTTTCTCTCCCTGATGTTCTCTCCCTTGGGAATAATCACTGCTTTCCTCCCTACCCAAATCTCTTGGGGAATATTATGGAGATAAGCCAGGAAGAAAAGGAAATAAAAGTGGTTTTGAGGCTTTGAAAGATATACCCAATATTACGAAACCCAAGCATCCTCTAAGGATTTCTTCCTTCAGAAAGAAGAGGTGGGGAGAGGCTGCATAACCAAGAAATTTCTAGAAGAAAGATATATTCTCGGAGGAGGCACCTTTTCACAAATTCTGGCAGAGATGTTCAGAACTTAAACTTGCCCCTAAATCTCAGATGCAATTATTAAGGCTACTTTCTAAAGAACCAGCTCTATTCTATTCATCAAATAAAGAAACAGAAACAAACCCCCAAGTCAGTAAACTTAAAAGTGAAGGGATAGTGACAGTGAAATTCTGGGGAAGCCACCTTAACGTCCTTTTAATAATGGGACCTTTTCTAGGTTTCTGATTTTCCTTTTAATAGTAAACGTGTGCAAACAAAATAGGAGAGAAGGTGTTTAGGCTCTCCTGAATATGTCTCAGAACTGGCCATAAATATCAGTCAATAATAGCACAAATAATGATAGTGAGGTTAGTTGTTTTCCATACGAGGGAATATATAAGAATTCAGTAGTGTAAGTCAAGAAACTTTTGTTTAGTGCCTGCTGTGTGCTAGGTGCACTGTGCTAGGTGGTGTAAGAGACAAGGACAAAAAGGTAGTAAGTAGATTCTGGCCTCTGAAAGCTTGTATTCTTCAGAGAAATACAGTGAACACAAAGCTAAGAACTAAAGTATAAACAAAGTAACATACAGACAGTCCTCACTTTACATAAGTGGACCATGCCACAGACCTCTACATAATATGAATTTGTCTACTGACATGGAGAAAGGAGGGAAGAAGGAAAGCAGGAAAGGAGCTGGGCACCTGTGAAGGGAGGGGGCCGGCGCACAGGGCAGAATCGAGAGCAGGAGGGCCAGCCACATGACCGCCTGGCAGGAACTGAGAGGAAGAACATGACTGGGGAAGACACTTGGGGGCCAGATAGGACACGGATAGGAGAGCACAGGCGACGTGTGGGGCTGCGGACAGATACACAGAACCCGAGCACTGAATGACGGAAGATAGATACTGGGGTTGACAGCTCGTGGGAAGGCAGAATGTGGCAAAAGTCTCCTCTCTCAATGTAGGAGGTCTCAAGCCAAATGCTAGATCTGGAGGTGGTGGTAGAGGTCTCTTTGCCTCTTCTGTTCTTCTGCTTGCACTTCGAGAGGTTTTTTTTTTTCAGTTTTGGCGGGGTGGGAGGCAGTAGAGCTCCAAGTGAGAGCACAGTACTGTACTGTAAAGTCAACATAGGGTTGCTTTTTTTTTTTTGAAATGTGGGATTTCTTTAAGAATTCTTTGGTAAAATCAAATTTGCTATAATGTGAATTTACATAAAACAAGAATTTTCTGTAATGTAATTTCTGGAGAGAGAGTGCATGCACTAACAACTGGTAGGATGAAGGATTCTCGGAGGTGGAGAGGAGGAAGGACATTCCAGACATATGCAAAATCATGGCATCAGTAGGTGGAATGTCATGTATGGATAACAGCTGGGTCAATTTGACAGTATGTGAAGGGGAATAACAAACAGGTAAAACTGAGTAGGAGCTAGACAGTAGAAGGCTTTAAATGGTTGCTAAAGATTGTCCATGTTATCCTAGAGGCAATAGGGAGTCACTGAAAATTTTTGAGTAGGAGAGTGACGTCGTCAGGTCTATTCTTTCGGAATATCAGCTCGGCATCTGTGTGGAAGCTGGAGTAAGGAGAGAAGGCACTGGAAGATCATTAGCATCCACAGCTAGTGGTAATCACCTGTAAAATGTGCATGGTAATAGCACCCACCTCCCAGAGTTGTAAGGATCAAATGAAATGATTGCGAAGTGCTTAGCATGTTGCCTGGCATGTAGTAAGCACTATGGAAATGTTAGTTATTATTAAAAATGGAAAAGTAAAAACTAATGCATTCAACCTCACAGTTATTAAAACTTAAGTTTACATTAAGACTTTTGGGACATACTGTATGTTAGGATAGCCAGTTGCTAGATGATTTTTAGTACTATTCAACAGCTCTTTTGGTATTATATGACATTAAGTGAATGTCCTCAGATGTCTTCATTAAATACTTTTATTTCCTTGCATGTTCTACACTACTGAAAGGCAGTATGGTACAGGGGATGGCTGGTCAATCTTTGGATCAGGAAGACCTGCCTCTAGCATATATTCACCGTAAACTGTGGGCAAGTCCATCAATTCAGTGCCCTGTGGTAATTCTTTAAGACTGTCAGTTACAGATAAATTGCCAATATGAATGGGTGGGGGAAATTCTCTCACATCAGTGAAGTCACAAGTCCAGATCTGGCCCCCTTTCCCCTTTCCTCATTACTTCCCATATTTCTGGTGGATTGAGGATCTGAAAGGGAGTGTATATTTTTTAAGAGACATACTGCTCTTGTTGAAACACTAGGCTTGAAGTCTGAAAGACGTGGGTTTGAATTTTGTTTCAGATTTCTATTAATTCTCTGACTCATGACAATGGCTCCTGCTTCACAGGGTAATGTGAGGATTAAAGGTAGACAAAGCACTTTGGAAATATTAAAAGGCTGGAGAAATGTGAGCTGTTATTATTATGCTAAGCAGTAGACAACCTATACAGCAGAAGTGAAATGATTTTTATCCCTCTTTTACTCTGCCAGCTAGTCATGGATTAAACAAATGCTTCTGGAGGCAGTAATAGCATTGGAAACATAAAACTTTCTTTGTCAGACACCACTGACAAATGCTTAATTGTCCAGGAAAAGCTATCAGTATGTATTTGAAAGCTTGGGGCTTGCTGGGTCACTATTTTTCAGTCGTAAGGGTGTGTGTGTGTGTGTGTGTGTGTGTGTGTGATATCACTTCTGCTCCTCAAGCTCTATTTTCCCCACAGCTAACAAAGAGACAAATGTTAAAAACAAGCAAAATAGCCAATGTTGGTTTTTACACCTTAACCTACTGCCACATCTGTGAGTGAGCTGGGAAGGGGCTGGCCCTGGGAAAAAAATGAATATTCACACACCAAGGTTCTGCTTTTTCCTTCAGACTCAATAATCTGCCTTTAAGCGTAGGTCTGGAAATGTTGGAAATAACATGAAACTTTAATAGCAACAACGAAAATAGATCACCTGGCTTGGGGGATTTGTAAAGGGATATGGAGCCTTTGTTCTCCAGATTACCAGGTCACCAGTTCAAATGCAGTTGTGCTTAGCAATTGCTTAAAGTTATTGCATATGACGGCTACTGAGAGCCCCAGTAAAATGGGGTGGGTGCTCCTGATACCTCTGCCAGCAGCTGGAGAACTAGACACATCACTAAAAGGATCACCATTTCTGCTGGTGCTCATTGAAACCCCAGCTCATGTGGGCTGGGCTCTGGAGCTGTCTTCCCTCTTCAGGTGGCCCTATGGTACTTGGTCATGCCTGAGAACATGTGGTGGGATAAAATGTATTGCATATAGTCGAAATGGAAGAAGCCTTTCATTTGTCAATCTAGTTGGCAGAGAATTGAACTGGTATTTAGAAGATTCAGCTTCTTGATTTGAATCAGTGGCTCTAAGTGAGTCATAAGAACTCTATGTTTCCCCTTGGACCTTGCACCCCGCCAAAGAACAAAGGGTTCCTATAAACCTTTGCCTTGTCTAGGCTACTAGTAAAATGCCACGAGTTAGTTCAAATCTATTTGCGTTTTTATTTACATAAATTTTCATGCCATGTTGACAAGCTTTAAAATGTAATAAATTAGTATGAATAGAAGAATAAGTCTAATGAATTAGTACAATGCTATTAAACCCATGTAACAACAATGTTGCTTAGCAGCTGCTGTGGAGACCAACAACAAGACCAACAACATGGGCACACAGGAGGGCTGCTAGCACAACTTCTTTAATCTGCTTTTCTAAGGAAAGCAACTTTAAGGGGTTAACAATTTCACTTTAACATACATATATCATTCACTTAGTACAGGGGAAAAAGTCAGCACCTTGAACTTCAGAGAAAATACAAACAGAAATTACAAGCAGGAATTACAAGCAGAGAAAATAACACAAATCAATAGACAGGGCTTCTAGCTGTCTGATCATTACATGCATACATAGTTACTAGAGAGAAAAGCACCAACATCTGGGTTTTCAAAGCCGGGGGGCTCCTTAACGGCTACCCAGAGTCTCCTCTGGCCAAATTACACGAACGCTCTTCCAATGAGTGAGCCCCAAAGCAAAATGCTAACCTCAGAGTATATATACAACCACAGAGGGTGTCACAACCATGGGACTCAAACTCATGTGACTTAGGCTTTCTTGTGACTTAAGCAGGTCATCAAAGACTCTTAATTCAATCAAAGACTCTTGATTCAAACAAAGGCAAGACTCAATCAAAGACACTTGATTGCCTTAGTGCTGAGAAGCACTCCAAAAGAAAAAACAGCAAAAGTCCCACTTTGCTTGCCATTACAACCCAATATTCAGAGCAAGTCTCACATGAAACAAAACAGATTTTAAAAGTGATGAAAGCTGAGTGTATGGATCACGAACCTAGGAGGAAATGAGTCAGCCTTAGTGATAGTGAGGTCAGGTTAGTCCATCTTGGATAGAAAATGTTGTTGCCTGGTTGCTGCCTTCATGTGACTGATGTTGGGAAGATGATAGAAGGTATCATGTTATTGCGAAAAGGCCTGCTAGTCAGGAGATGTTGCTTCTGTTCTTGTGTCTGGCATGAACCAATTGTAAAATATTGATCCAATCACTTTACCCCTTCTAGGCCTAAAAGTCCTCATCTGTAAAATGAGGGGCATTAGACAAAAGGCTTCAAATTCTGGTGCCCAAGATGCTCCTTGTAAGTCATGTAAAGATCTTCAGAAAGAGGCCATGCGAAAAGAAAGCACTGGGGGACTGTGCTATTACTAGCAATTAAAAAAATATTCTCCTAAGCATGCTTTCTTTTCAAATTTACCTGATCAGAGTATTAAGTGTCTCCCTAAAACAACTGGGTTGGGCTGTACTTTCTCTACATTATCCAGAAAATAACATATTTCTATCCCTATAGAGCCCCTGTTCTTCCTCCCCCAAATATAGTTGTCTGTTTTTGTCATTCCCCTATAAATAAAAAGAGACAGAGACAGTAAATATAGAAAGGTGGCATGTTACATTACCATAACATACTAGAAACCCAAGGTGAGGATAAAAGTGCTATTTATCAACACACTGAGAGTTATGATTCTGTGGATTTTCATGTCTTCCATGTTACTGTAGTATAGATAATTCAAGGGTTTGATCCTTTATCTTGTAGCTTCATCTTTTGAAAGCTTTTTAGTAAAACTAAGAGGTAGAGAATAGAATGTGTGCACCTGATGGAGAACAAAGATAAATGACTGAAACATGCTGAGTATCCATACTCCTGGCAACTCAGAAGGCAAAAAATATTTCAGATTCAAGGGGAATCCTCACTGTCAAGATACTCATCATTTTCACATACATTTAATCCCTGGCAGCACTAGCCAACTCAGACATCACCACATGATTGGATGTTAGTATCTCTCTAAAAATGCCATTCCGAATCTGTTTTTTGGCTTTTTTTTCCCTCCTGATTTTTAAAAATAGAAGTTTGGTAAAAACAGGGAACAGTATTGGATAACGGGAGACTGAATTATCTCTTGAGAACTGATCCCTACATTAATCTTATTCTTTTCATCATTCTAGCTCTCAAAAGGACACAAAACTTTTTTTTTTCTCCATGTATATCTACACACCCATAATGTTACACTATTTAAATGTGAATGGATTGATGCCACATTGGAAAGACACGATCATATTTTCTTAGTTTTGACACAAGCTAGGGTGTTATTGGGCTTGAAGAGCATGGTCAAATGAGATTTCTTATTTCCCAGAATTCGAAGTATTTGGAAGGACCACTAAATGGAAAAAAAAGAGCTGACACTAAAGGGGGATTTTAAAACGGCATTATGTGATCAACAAAAATGCTATTTAACAAGGTCTCTGGAGCTAAGATCACTTTTCTTCTCTCCTGGTAATTGTACCTGGCTAGTGGTCACTCCATGGCTACTGTGGCTAACACTTGGGAGGATTAGGGAACATCCTTTGGTGGACAGACTGGTCTATTCACTATCCACAGAAAGTCCAACTTTCTTGACTTTCTTCACACCAATGTTCTTATGTCCCAGTCTTCTGGATGGAAAGTTTCTATAAACTTTCCCAGATAGTGACTAAGGATCAACTGAGTTATTCCTTAAGAATCTCTACTTATCTCTCAAGAGTCATTCTATCTCTTCTTCAAGGTCCAGTCCCATTCCTACACTTCCATTGGTGCTGCTCTAGACCACACCAGCCCCAAATGATCCTTTTGTCCAGTGAATTCTACTGTTAATGCTACTCATTTGGCAATTAATCATGTGCCGCCTTATATCATTTCTTACACTATAACTGTGTGTTGTTTAACTTCACCGGTGCTTATTATTGTCTTCTCCCCCACCTCCTTTTCCTATTTAACTTTGACTCCCCCGGTTCAGGAACAGATTAAACAACAATGGAGATGGCCCAGGATGCAGTAGGAGACTTTGACCTCTTTAAGTTAAGGTCTTTCTGAGTTCTCACTTTGAGTGAGGCAATACCCATTCATTGATTAGACCTGTTAAAGAAGGGTGTCAAGGGATGGTCTTTTCAATAAAAAAAAATCAAACTGGGAGAGGAAGACCCTGAGGGTTGCTGACAGAAAGAGAAACAATTGGACCCAGAAGGTTCAGGAGCAGAAAGGGAGGCTGGTGACTTTGCACAGCCCTCCCTCACTCAAATCCAATTCAATTGCAAGTTATGTCATCGTCTTCCTGATGTCATGGTCCTCTGAGAATGAAGGACAAACAACAACATGAACTCCTGGCCCTTGCCATCAGACCTGCATCAATAACTTCAGGCCTATAAGGCTCTTCCAAATACCCTGCTGCTGAACTCTCCTATATGGATTATATTACCCAATTAAATGACCTGCCACTGTCTGGGTGTTTGAGAGTGAGGGGATACAAGCTGGCACATTTCTAAATTAGCTTCAAGTCATACTTGGTTTTACTTTGTCATTTTCACATTCTGGATTCCACATTGGTCAAGAACAAAAGACAGCCAAAATGTAAACTTTGCAAATGTCCCTAGAATTGTGCCTTGCATGCAATTCTATCTAGATGGAGTAGGCATATCAGCGCTTTGGGACTCATGCTATCCACAGTCCTAAGCAATTTCTTCTCTGCCTAATGGGATTAAACAACTAGAGTGTAGTTCCAGGAAAGGGGACCTAATCTCTGTTCTAAGGAGAGTGGAAATACATTAGGGCTGGATAAGGCCTAGACAACTTTACCTGAGCAAAGAGACACTGATGGTGGCCTTTAGACAGTTGACAAAACTCCAAAGCCTAAGAAAGCCAAAGCCAACACTGTAGAGTGGTCTTGGATCCTTCATTATGGTTGTTGTTGTTGCTTTGTCCATGATATCAGGGAGGCGATGCCATGACCTGCAAGTGTACTGGATTTAAGTGGTGAAGGGCTGTGTAAAATCACCAGCCTCACTTTCTCCCCTGGAGCCATCTGAGTCCAGTGGCCAGAAATAGATCAGGATGACTGGAGATGGCCTAGGGTACAGTGGGAGACTTTAGCTTTTTCAAGCTAAGGTCTTTAACAGGTCTCAGTTTTACTGAGGCAACACCCATTCAGTGATTACAGCTTAATAAGAAATGAGGCAGAGAAAGGTCTCTTTACCTAATCAAAAATAAAAAACAAGATCTGGGAGGAGGCAGATAGCAGGTTTAGACAATTCAGTTCAAGGAGATATTAGATAGATAAGGTATTGCTAAAGACAAACATTGCTAACATTGATCTACCAGAAATCTAGACCAACAGGAAATAGTATAGCAGACTTCTGGAAAATAGCTTTACCAGATTGAAGCTAAGGATCAATGGAACCATTCCTTGGGGGCCAGAAGTGACATTAGGGAAATTTGTTCTGAGTTGGTAAGAGGCTATTGTACTGCAGTCAGTAAGTCAGTCAGCAAGCATGAAGTGCACACTGTGTCCTAGATACTGTGTTATGTGCTAGGAATACAAGCATACCTCATTTTATTGTGTTTCACAGATATTGCTTTTTTTTTCCCTTTACAGATTAAAGGTTTGTGGCAACCCTGAGTGAGCAAGTCTATTGGCGCCATTTTCCCAACAGCACGTGCTCGTATCACCTCTCTGGGTCATATTTTGTAATTCTCACCATATTTCAAACTTTTTCATTATTGTTATGTCCGTTATGGTGATCTGCAATGTTACTATTGTAGTCGTTTTGGGTTGTCATGAACCTTGCCCATAAAAGACAATGAACTTAATCAATAAATGTTGGGTGAGTTCTGTCTGCTCCACTTACAAGGCTGTTCGCCATCTCTGCTCCTCTCTTCAGGCCTCCCTGTTCCCTGAGATACAACAATATTGAAATTAAGCCAATTAGTAATCCTACAGTGGCTCTAAGAGCTCAAGTGAATGGAAGAATCAATGGATGGGGCAAATTTCATTGCTGTCTTATTTGTAAGAAAATGCCATAGCTACCCCAACCTTCAGCAACGACCACCCTGATCAGTCAGCAGCCATCAACATCAACAAACGACCCTTCACCAGCAAAAAGATTACAACTCACTGAAGGCTCAGATGATGGCTAGCTTTCTTTTTAAGCAATAAAGTCATTTTTCATTGATGTGCATATTTTTTAAGACATAATACCATTGCACCCTTAATAGATGACAGCATAGCATAAACATAACTTTTGTATGCACTAGGAAACCAAAAACTTCGTGTGACTGGCTTGATTGTGATATTCACTTTATTGCAGTGGTCTGGAACCAAACCCACAAAATCTCTGATTTATGCCTGTACAATTGAAAGGAAAAACGTCTTCCCTGCCCTCAAGGAGCTCACATATCCTTTATCTTTCTCTAAGGTAGGTGAGATGTTCAGTCCTTTCCACTTCGGGAGTTTGGACAGCAGTGAAAACACTGTGCTCCCTTCGATGTGGAGATATAAACAATGCACATACTTTTATGTCCTTGGTTTCACTTTTATTCAGCAATACTGCAAGGACACACGCCCACAGCCAGCTGGTCCTATGTAGGAGGAGATATGACTGCTTCCAGCTTCATGAGTCAAGCTTTTCCGATTTCCCCCAGAGGCATATCTCCAGGGCCCATGTCACCCAACGCTGATGCTAAGCACAGGGAGTTCACGGGCAGAGGAACAAAGAGACTGGTTTGTTCTCTGTTGTCCTGTACCTGAGCTTGTCCTGTACTTGCTTTGAGGGGTGTGCTAGAGCCAGCTGAAACAGAACTCAATTGTTTAATTTTCTGTGAGAGCGTTTACACCTCAGAAATCAAATGCTATTAAAATCAAATGTATTGTTTTGACTTAAGAAAGATATGAAGAAGATATCAATAATGCAAATAATACTTAAAAGTGTGTCAGATAGACTCTTCTCCCCCTGGAGAGCTGATTGTTAAACATTTACCAGCACTTTACTCCTCACCACTAAAACATACTGCACACTCTTCCCCCCCAGCCAGTTATTAAACATTTACCAGCACACCACTCCCTGCTACTAAGACATCATCTCTTTCCCCCATTTCACAATCCTCTGCTTTGGGTCCTTTGGCATTTATAATTGACTTAGGGATGTTTAAAAGGGGGTTGGCTGGGCTGGGGGTTATGCGCAGAATACATAATGGGCTTGTGCCTAAAAAGCCAATCGGTGTTAGTTATCTCATACATATACATCGACACAGAGAAGGTGGAGGGAGGGCTTGTACAGTAAGATCCCTTACAAAATCCAGGAATATGTGTATATGCTATTTAATACAAACCTTTAAGTCTCTACTAGTGATCGCCTGCATATTTATTTACTGTTGAAGTTAGATGTGATTACATATGTCACATACACACAGAGCTGCGCATACATATGATCAGAACTCATGGCTGGCTTAACAGTCACTTATCTGGGCTTCAAGCTACCACCCTTCCAAACGCTAATTGTAGGACCAGTATTGTGGAGAGAGCACAGGATTGGGAAGAGGAGGACTTGGGCTCAGATTTGACTCTGTGACCCTGAGCAAATCACATTACCATTGTGAGCCTCAGTTTCCTCATCTGTAACATGAGGTGGGTTGTAATAGATGATTTCTAAGGTCCTTTCCAACTCTAATTCCTATGGTCCATTGGACACAGAACTCTTGATCAGTTCCTATAACTAGAAACTTTACCAGTCAGTCATTAAGCTCTTTGTGGTTCAGTTGTTCAGTAGTATCTGACTCTTCTTGAAACCATAGACCATTCTGCCCATGAGGTTTTCTTGGCAAAGACACTGGAATGGTTTGCCATTTTCTACTCCAGTGGATTAGGGCAAACAGAGGGTAAGCGACTTGCCCAGGGTCACACAGCAAATAAGCATCTGAGGCTGGATTTGAACTCAAGTCTTCCTGACTCCAGGCCTAGCACTCTATCCACTGAACTACCTAGCTGCCTCCAGGTACTAAGCTAAGCGCTAGGGCTACAAGGAAAGGTCAAAACATTGTTCTGACCCTCACGGAGCTTACATTCTCCTGAATGAGATAGCATGCAAAAAATTGTACATACAAGATATATAGACTAAATGGAAAGTAATCATAGAGGGAAGGAGCTAGCATGGAGCAGTGTTCTGTGTGTTTGTTTGGAGTGGACTCTAAAAAGAGTCCTGCATAAATAAAGCAATATTTGAATTGAGTTTTGCAGGAAGCCTGGGAAGCCAGGAGGTAGAGGTAAGGAGGGCACAGAAGACAGCCAATGAGAAAGCACAGTCAAGAGTTGGAGTCTGAGTGTTGTTGAAAAAAGTTTAAGCAAACCATGTTGTCTGATAGAAAGTCATTTTAGGTAGAGACTGAAGGCAAGAGTTGCCCTGAAAGGTGATCTGGCCTTTTACATAACAAAAGTTTACAAATTAGAATCCAACAGACTTCTGGAACCAAACTGTCCTCCCAACTGGTTTGGAAGAACTGATGTCAAGTTGACAATGAAATGCTGAGACAAGAGGAAATGGGACAGGATGTAGACATTGAGAGAGGATGCGTTGCTGACAGAATTGCATTTATGAAAAATTTTGCAGTGTTTGCCCCCTGAAATATGTGTGAGCAGAGACCAGCTCAATGAGCAATCCCAGTGAAATTAATACAAAATCTAAAACTGCAGTTATTATTTTGAAGTTCAAGGTGAGTGGAAATGTTAAGATCATCTTCCATGGTCCAGTGGAGTGGTTCTCTGGGGAAGAACTGAAACTCCTTTGTTTTCCCTCAAGGGAGGCTAGCTTGACTACCCAGTAGAAAGCAACTCCATTAAAAAAAAATTGACACTTACTTAAAAGTCAGGAAGCCAATTTTAAAATCAATACATTGCTTAAAAAGAATGACGTGATACAGTGTCAAAATAGGAAGCATTATTCAAACTGAGTCTCCTTGATATAAGTTATCAAGGAGCAGCTGTTGATTTATACCTCCCTGGTCCATGTCAGTACATCTTGTGAGGAAGGGAAAAATCTGAGTTGTTATATCCAAAAACAAACAAACAAACAAACAAATAAATGAATGAACAAGTAAACAAATGAGTAAATAAATAAATAAGACCTCAAGATTTGCACAACCACTGTCAACCACTGCAGAATGGGAGCAAACCAGAAGCCAATACGGGTTTTATAGTTGCTTTTCCATTTGCTTTGGTTTCTTTGCCGTCCTTGAAACCCCATTCCCAACCACCTCCCAAAAGGGAAAAAACCCAAATAAAATAGCTATAAATACAAACACGGAGCTGAACTTTTCTTTTTTTGTCTTCCCCTGAGATTTCTGGTGGCACTGCAAAGGAAAATCAGAATGCTATTTAAAAAGAAGTTGAAAATGAAATTTAAAAAATCTGATGGAACATGGCAGTAGCATGGAACAGTAGATGAATTGTTGGACTTGGAGTCAAGAAGACCTAGACTGATCCTAGCTCTGTGACTCTGGGTAAGTTACTTAAACTCTGTTTGCCTCAGACAACTTCCTGGGACTTCTCTGCTACATTACAGATGGATCATAGGATCATAGATTTAGAGATGGAAGGGATATCCTAAGTAATTTGGTTCAACAACCTAATTTTAAAGATGAATGAATTGAAGCCCAGAGATGTCTTGTCTTTCCCAGGGTAGCAGTAGTAGAAACAGGATGCGATCCAGGTCCTCTGGGTCCTAGTCCTTTCTACTAGACCATGCTTCAAGGCTACGTGGAGGGTGTTCCCACAATGACATCCTGTTGTTGCCTAAATCATTGATACTTCATGTATTTTGTGAATTTGTTGTTGTTGTTCAATAGTTTCAGTCATTTCTGACTCTTCATGACCCCATTTTTGGGTTTTCTTGACAAAGATACTGGAGTAGTTTGCCATTTACCTCTCCAGCTCACTTTACAGACAAGGAAACTGAGGCAAACAGGGTTAAGTGATTTGCCCATGGTCACACAGCTGGTAAATGTCTGAGGCCAGATTTGAATTCAGGAAGATGAGTCTTTCTGATTCCAAGCCTAGTGCTCCATCCACTGTGCCACCCAGCCACCCCCATTTTGTGTATACAAAACAGATTTTCATTGTCTCTTCTTTAGCCTGTAAGAAACTGAGTGTCATCCTTTCATGCAGATCCTGGAAGAATGTGTAAGATGTATGTGTGGTTGGGGTGGGGTGGGGCAGCCCTAAGAGTGTGCTTAGATTTGCCACTCCTGGTGGGTGAAACAAAGAATGCCCAGATATCCCTTGATTGGCTCTAATCCAACACATGGAGGCTTGGTGATCCTACTTATGGTCATGAGTGATGGAAGGGATGAAAAGTCTTCTGATTGGCTTCAGGGCTAGAAAGACTCATGATGACTCAGGAGAGGCTGAGTTGGAAGGTAGGGTGGAGTGGAATCTCAGTCTTTTCCCTGGCACCTGTCAAATGAGGAAGATGGCTGTGAACTGCAAAGTTGGGGGTGGGGTGAGGGAAGGTATTGCATGTGCAGTCACCATGTATCTGTGAGCATATGCATTTATTTTCATGTTTATTCTTTCCTGATCTTGGTGAACGAGGATTTTGAGAGGGAGAGTTCAGGTGACAGGCGAGTTAATCAGGTCCCTTAAAAAGGTCCTGCTGGCCACCAGAGCTGATAGCAGCAGCACCCACCAAGTCTAGCAACAAAGCAGTCCAGAAGTGGATTCCTCCCCAATATCAGAGACACTGCACCCTACAAGGAGCCTGCCCTGCTGAGCATGGGAGTGTTTTGTTTATCTCTAATACCTTCTACCAGTTGGTGGGTATTCTGAGAGCCAGTGGTTGTATGGTACCCCCCTCCCCTCCCCGTGCCCTACATACTACCTCATTCTCTTTGTATTTCCGTTTTAAACCTGTTCTCCTCAGAATCCTGTGTGCATGCAGGGGGAGAGCATGCTCTAGGGTTGGGAGGAATGTCTCGTACCAAATACTTTAAGATGGAGCTCTCAGACACTTTGCCTTTGCAGGGGGATATTTTTGCAGTTTGGGGTATATTTTTGCAATATCTGTTTTTTGCTATGCTTCAGTAAACATTGTTTTCCAAAAGGTAGTTCATATCAACCGGTTGATTTATTTTGGGGGCCACACGGGATGGGGGCTTGTGAGTGATAGCCTTAGAAGTCACAGCAATTAAGGGTTACATCTGAAGCAGAGCAGTAAGATTCTTTTCTCTGGGAACCTAACTTATTGGTTCAGTGTAAGATGGGCAAAAGACTGGAGATTGAGGGGGGTTAAGTGGGGTTCAAATGACTTTCAGTTTTACCAGCAATAGAAGCAAAAATACATTTTAAAAGTAGAGGAATATTGGTAAATCACAGGCTATAACAAGTTGAAGAAACATGTTTCAGTAATTGTAAAGCAAGAAGGCCAAACGAAATCCCAGGACAGAACCATGAACCTCTACAAGAGAACGAACAAAATTTGTGAGTCTGAGTTTAGCTGCAAGGTCTTTCCCATTCGTTTTAAATTACTAAGAAAAGTAAACATTTTGGCAAATGCTTCAGAGAGATTTATAGGTGACCCTAAATGCAATCCACTTGGTGACCGACTTAACTTTAATTCTTTCAACTCTTTTCTGCAGAAAGACCAACATTGTTACCACTTGCTTGGTCAAAGGTTATACATCCTGCCCTCCATCAACAGAGCAGAGACATGTGAGTGTTTTTAGACACTAGTCAGGTCACCTTCTTACAGGAATCACTCATGCTAACCAGGGGCTACTGTAATTAATACTGTTACTAGGTATGCATTGCCAAGATCCTGGCATTTCCCTAGTCAATGAAATACTTGTAACATATGCAATCATGAAAGAGCTAAGGAAAGGTAACCATGAGTAAAAAGCAGAGAACCATCCATTTTGTTGTTATTGTTTTTTTCCACTTACAGAAGTGCACTATTTCAAGGGTCCGTCCTCTAAAATTTGGTGTTACGGGGCTGGTAACAGGAGTTGTTACTCCTTCAAAGTTTCCATGTGTATGGCTTCCATCATCGACTTCAATTCAACATGGCAGGAGGAGGACCAATGGTGAGTGTATACGCATTTGGCTTACATGGAATGTAATCTGAATTTGTAAAATGAGGGGCTTGGATCAGATGACCTCTAAGGACCCCTCTAGGTTGGAGGGTCTATAATTATATATCTTGAAGCCCAGTACTTTCCTCTCTGAGATATGCTGCTTTCTTAAGGAAAAGGAAAGGTTTGGACAAAGGCACATTGGCATGCGGGCACAATGTATATTCAGGGGGACAGAGAATTTTCTTGTTTGGCCAGAATGTAGGATTCTTGGAAGGGAGAAACATGAATGAAGTTTCTAAAGATAGTGTGATCTCAGGTTGTGGAAGGACTTGACTGATCCGCAGAAGAGTATAAATTTTACTTGGTAGTAATAAGAGATTGTCTCCTGAACATTTTTGAATGTAAGTTTAGTATGACCAGACTTTGAGGCAGCTAAGGTAGCTCAGTGGATACAATCCTGGGTATGGAATCAGGAAGACCTGAGTTCAGGTCTAGCCTTAGACACTCACTAGCTTGTGACTCTGGGCAAGTCACTTAACCTCTGTGTGCCTTTAATCCACTGGAGAAGAAAATAGGAAACCACTCCATTATCTTCGCCAAGAAAATCTCATGAACAGCATTGGTATGCTGTGGCCCACAGGGTCATGAAGAAGTGGACAGGCCTGAATGACTGAACAACAATGACCAGACTGATACATGAGTAAGGGAGATTGAAGGCAAAAAGGCTTGTTGGATGGCTATTCCAATAGTTCAGATGGATAGTAAAGAGACCCTGTGCCAGGGTGGTAGCAGAAATGATGGAACAAAGGTAAGAGATGTTAAGGCAATGGAATCAATAGAACCTGGTAACTGACTGGGATGTGAGATCTAAAGAGGGAAGACTTGTTGATAATACTGAGGTTCAAACACGGGAAACCTGGTGAAAAGGTGGTGCCAAAGATAGAAATGGTGCATTCAGAAAAAGAAGCATATTTAGGGAGAAAGAATAAATTTTCCATTGGATATACTGTGTTTTAAGTGTTGGTGGAGGGTTGACATATATGGAGAGGGGTTTGTGGCTCTCAGAAGTCAGAAATGGGTTTGTAGATTTGAGAACTGTCTGCATGAGGATAGTATTAGAAGCTATCAGGTTGAATAAGATTGCTGCATGGAAAGAAAAGACTATAGAGAAGAGGTGATAGCCCCAAATAAGCCTTTGGGACCATCTACATTAAGGGGTTAGAAAGAGAATGAGGAGGAAGTAAATAGAAAATGGTGTGGTTAGAAAGGTAGGAAGAAAGTGGTATAGAGGCTGAGAACAGAAGCTAAGGGAGAAGAGTTTTGCTAAAGATGTTAAGGAAATTGAGTATTGACAAAAGATGTTCATCTATTATTTTCTACCCTTGTGACCTTGGACAAGTAATTTAATCTGTCTGAGCCTCAGTTTGCTCACCCATAAAATGAAACAATTGGATAAGATGATCTCTAAGGTACAGTCCAGCTCTAAATTCTGTGATTTTATGATTTGGAAATTAGGTCATTAGTAACCTTTGAGAGAGATGGAGGAGGAATGAAGTCTTATTGCAAAGGGCTGGGATGATGATAAATGAGCATTAATAAATAAATTAATAAATAAAAGTAGCATTAGATACAAACAACATTTTTGAGAAATTTTGCAGAAGCAGACAGAGTCAAGATGGCAGAGGGACAGGAAGAAGTGTAAACGAGCTTCATCCTCCCACTCAAACTTCTCCTAACAGATCCAGAAAATGTACCAGACCAAATTCTGTTGGGGGAAATTCAAGAGAAAAAAGTCATAGTGAGTCATTTTTATTTCTAGTCTAGGTTGGCATAGGGAGACAGACAGAGAAGTCTGAGGATCCTAGGGATTGGTCTGGCCAGGAACATACCACAAGCACTGAGCACTCCAATGACCAAGGAGAGGCAAATGCCCAAGGCAAGAGGAGGTTCCAGACCCATACTGGGACATCTTCACTTCGCACAAGGCGTGGCCAGAACAGACTGTTTAGGTTAAGGTGATCTGAGGAGGTGACTATGGTTTCAGCTTTTTTAAAATAAAGTTTCAAGCAACACAGGTCAGTAAGAGTCACAAATACTAACCCAATCAGCATTCGGAAAGGGCTTGGTGGTGCTTCAGTGTGACAGCCATGACTAACAGCAGGTAAACATGTAAGGTTTGGTCTGTCACAACCCCAGAATTGAGAACTATCTGATCCAACTTGAGTGGAGACATGCTTAAAATGCCTCATGAAAACAAGAAAAAGGAGGCACTATCTGTCTTGGGATGAAGATCCTTAGCTGGACCAGTTAGGAGGGACGCAGAAAGCAGATGTGGCAGGAATACAAGTTGAGGTTAATAACAGTAGCTAGCATGTATATAGGCTTATAAGGTTTGCAAAACCTTTTTTCTGTATTATTTCATTTGATAATTATGATTATTGGCAGTAAGGTTTATAATATTCTTTACATACATTGTCTCATTCAGTCCATCTCTGACCTTCACAACAATCTGTGAGATAGGTGCTTTAGACATTATTATCTCTGCTTCCCAGATGGTCATAAAAGGTTGAAGGCAGGATTCAAAACCAGGTCTCTACTGGCTCCATCCAAATAGAGCACTCTTTTCACTACACCATATTTCCCAAACCAGATATTTACACAGGCTTTAAAATTCATCAAGGGCTTTAAAGGTGTTACCTCTTTTGATCCTTAAGGAAAAGACCTGGCAGGGTGATCGACCTTGAGTTAGGGTATGCTAAGATAAAACAGAGACACTGCCAAAAGCAAGTCCCATAGGCCTCTGCACCAGTTAAATCTTCTTAACCACAATTCAACAACCCTCAATAGGTTGATGGTGTTACTACCGGTGGGCTGGAAACAAGGATCTAGATTATCAGATTAGGTTATTAGGATTTATAAGTCATCCTGTTGCGTTTGTTTGGTGGCATCTCTGCATTCCCCACCACTTGACAGATAACCAACCACTCCATCTACTGTGCTGTTTTGGCAAGTGTGTGTGTGTGTGTGTGTGTGTGTGTGTGTGTATGTGTGTGTGTGTATGTGTGTGTGTGTGTGTTTGTGATGGTGGTGGTAGGGAGTGCAAGGGGAGGAGGAAGAAGGGTGGAAGTAATTTTGCCTTCTACTAACTTCTGAAGCTCAAATATCCTTCCTGCCAAATTCCTAAAATGGAAACCAATCCTCCTTTCTCCACAATTAAGAGCATAGTATAACTCACTTTTGTAAAGTTTTGAGATTTGAAAAGTACCTGCCTCACAACCAGAAACATTAAACAAAACAAAAATTCTCCATACTGGCCATTCAGGATTCTTGCCCCTAGACAATGACCATTTTCTCTTTGACATTGGTAATATTGTCCCTCCTCATGATGATGTGTTACAACAGAGAGTTTCTGTAGAAGTAATAGTGTATAAGATAAAGATGCAATTTTCCAATTGTGCAATTGGACCAGCAAGGTCACTAGTACATTCTATTGTTGGTAGCATTGCTATCAACCTCTCTTGCCATGATGACGGCTAAG
Organism: Trichosurus vulpecula; assembly: GCF_011100635.1. Taxonomy (NCBI): domain Eukaryota; kingdom Metazoa; phylum Chordata; class Mammalia; order Diprotodontia; family Phalangeridae; genus Trichosurus; species Trichosurus vulpecula. Next base: position 231,197,786 of record NC_050574.1, read on the forward strand.
TAGTAGGGTGGGTAGAGAGCTAGACCTGGAGTCAAGAAGACCTAAGTTCAAATCCTGCTCCAGTCTGTTTTTAGCTCTGTGACTCTGGGCAAGCTGCTTCATCTCAGCCTCATTTTCCTTATCTGTAAAATGGAGATATTACTATGACCTACCTTGCTGAGTGGTGAAATACAAATGAGATAATATATGTAAAGGACTTGGCAAAAACTTAAAGCCTCATGAAAATGCTAGCAATGATGATGATGATGAAGATGATGAAGACCATTCCCTTTCTACTTTTGGAAATGGTAGATTACTGGAAATGCAGCTATAATTGCTGCTACTAGAGGAAGAAATCCATGCCAAACTCTGTAGTTATTACAAGAGTAACATTTTTAGTAACAAGGTTTTCCACTGATTTCTAGAAGTCAGAGCTAAAAAATAAAATTATAGCAAAGGAAAGAGAGAATGCCATTGGGATGAAGAGTGACACTATAGACTTTGTTGGTATGAGTGGTCTAGAGGTGGGGCATAGGTGGTACCACGGGCCTTCTTCCCTAACTACTTGTGTGACTATTCCCCCTCATTTCATTAGTTTATGGCAGAATGTTCCTTTTCCTGTATTGGAGACTCATATTTTTATGCCTTTTGACCCCATTTTCTCTTTGATCTTTATTCATTTATGGCATGGACTTTTGTACATGATCAAATGAAACATTCTCAATAGTACTAAGATATAATTAATGAAATATTCAAAATTTTCTGAATAGTGCTAAGTACAAACCAATATTCCGACAAGGATAGGTTGTATCATATTAGCCTCATTTCCTTATTTAATACTAAGAGTTACTACTCTGGCAGACTAGAGAGAGGACGGGAAAAGTGAATGCTGTAGACATAGTGTACGCAAATTCCTGCAAGTCATTTGACAGGGTTTCCCATGTTCTTCTTGTGGACAAGATGGAGAGATGTAAGCTAGATAAGAGGACAGTTAGGCACACTCAGAACTGGTTGAATGACCAGACACGAAGTATTCATGTCAACTTAGGGGAGGCCTCTGGGTGGAGTACCTAGGGATCTGTCCTTGATCTTGTGCTATATAACATTTTAAATAATAGCTTAGATCAGAGGTCTTAAAACTTTTGTTTTCGTCAGTCTGATGAAGCTTATGAATCCCTTCTCTGGATAGTTGAAGGAAATGCTAAGTTTCAGCTGGAGGATAGTTAAAATAAAGATGTATTTTTTCCCATCCAAGTTCACAGTGCCCTCCCCTCCACCCCTCTTGAAATTTATCCATGGACCCGAGGTTAAGAACTCCTGACTTAGAAAAAAAGGAGAGATGGCATACTTATCAGATGTTCAGATGACACAAACATGGGAAAGCCAGTTAATAAATGGGAAGACAGAATCAGGATTGAAAAAGATCTCAAAATGGTATGATATGATAGTTAGAAACCCTGAACCTGGACCCAGGAAGACCTGAATTCAAATCCCACCTCAGATCTCTACTAGTTGTGTAACCCTTGGGCAAGCTATGTACTCTCTCTGGACTTCAATTTCCTTATCTGTAAAATGAAAGGGTTAGGCTCCATCAACCTCTTTGGTTCCTTCCAGCACCAAATCTATGATCCTTTGCAGCAAATTCAGTAAGATGAAGTTTAAGAGAAATGCATGTGAAGTACTAAAATCCATAATTATAATATGGGAGAGTATGACTAGATTAAAAAAGCTGGAGGTTTTAGGGTATAATAGATTTAATATGAGTCCATACAACATGCAAATAAATGAAAAGCCTATATACTACATTAGACTGTATTAAGGAAATCATAGTGTCCAGAATAAAGGAGGTTTTAGCCCTATTGTAATCTGGAATGATCAGACCATTTTTGGTGTATTGTGTTCAATGTGGACATTTTAGGAAGGCTGGGGAAAAACTACAGAGAGTCTAGAGCAGGGTAAGTGACCAGGATGATTTTCGAAGGTACTGGAAAATGTGTCCAATGACAACTGACTGAAAGAACTGAGAATGTATGTCCTAGAGAGGAGAAGATTTGATAGCTACTTTAAGTATGAACTGTTCTACATGGCCTAGGGTGGAGCAGAACTAGCAATAACAGATAGAAGTTACAAAAACCAATTAGAGTTGTACAAAACACATCACAAAAAAGTGAATTTCCCCTGCTTCAGCGCTTAGTACAGTGTGTGGCACACATAGGTGCTTTTAAAAAAATACTTGCTGACTGACTCCCTAGAAGTCTTCAAGCCGAGGCTGGATGACCATTTGGGTACCTTGTAAGGGAGGTTTCTGTTCAGATGTGAGTAGGATGGATGGATGCTGAGGTGCCTTTCAACTCTAGGAGGAAAGAACCCGGCAGAGGTTCTGTGATGCTAAGAATGCTGCTTTGTCTGTGGATGTTAAGGGAATGGGGATGAAGAAGGAAAATGTCTAACTATGGACGGTGGGAAAAAGCACATGCAATGAGTGGGTCAAAAATGACTCACAGATTTCTTGCTTGGGAGGAGCAGGAAATAGCAGTGTTGCCATGGTGATGAATAAGTAGGGCACTGTAGTTGAGTTGCCGAAGAAGATGAAAGACTCTTTCTTTGCCACATGTAGTTAGAAATTGGTGGTGACACTTATTCATTTATTCAGAAAGCATTTGTTGAATTCCTACTGTGTGCCTGGCACTATGCTATCCTGTTTGGAGCAGCATAGAAGGAACAAGATCCCTTGTTGGGGAATCAAAATGTGCTAGCATGTAACAACTCAAAAACATTTATTCAGCAATGTATGGACAACAGACTATAATAAGATAAAACTTGAATGTATACTTAAGTGCTGAGGAGGATCAAGGATTACAGGAATGAACAGAATGGCTTGGTCACCAAACAATCCTGGGAAGCAGGTGAATTTTGAGCTGAGCCATATGAGAGAAATATATAATATTATTAGCAGAAATGAAGGGGAAGGGCATTTGAAGTGGGAGCAACATGTAAATTGGCAAGGTGTGTGTCACGGATACCAAGCAATTAAAAGACTGGAGGAGAGAGAGAGTGCTCATGTTATGGATTGAGTAATGAGGTAGGAATCTGGAGTGGTTCAGTTTGATGGGGTACCATAAATTAAAGTTGTGCTTTGTTGTTTTAGTCAGTAGAAAGTTGTTATATGTTCTTCAATAGAGGGGATTATACCATGAAAATCATGTTAGAAGTGCACAAGTATGGCAGAATGGACAGGAACAGAGTGAAACTGAAGGCAGGGAGTTTACCTACAATAATGGTAAAGAAATATTGGTAGCTTAATTCCACGCCCCATGGTGTAAGTCATAAATAATAATTTTTTTAACATTCTGAAGAGAGGTAAGGAATTCCAATCTTTTTTCATACTTAGACCCTTTAAATCCATTGGCCTTATTTTTCCACCTTTTAAATGATCTATAATTTGCTCTTGCTTAATATGTTTGTATTTGTAAGCAATCAAGAGGCAGCTAGGTGGTCCAGTGGACTGAGCACCAGGCCTGAAATCAGGAAGACTCACCTTTCTGAGTTCAAATCTGGCCTCAGACACTTACTAGCTATGTGACCCTGGCTAAGTCACTTAACCCTGTTTGCCTCAGTTTCCTTATCTGTAAAATGAATGGGAGAAGGAAATGACAAGCCACTCCAGTATCTTTGCTAAGAAGAGCCTAAATAAGGTCCCAAAAAGTTAGACATGACGGAAATGACTGAACAACAAATTTGTAAGCAAATCCCTGAAGAAGCTGGTTAAATTCTCCCAGGAATTTATGCCTGTAATCCCAGCATCTGCCACCAGGTGAAGGGTAGTGACTATTGATAGGTGTGTACGCCCTCCAGAGGACAAAATTCCCCTTTGAAAACTGCTTATTCTACCTGGGTTTTGCCTCAGTCTTTAAAGAGGGCAGCATTACAAATATTCTGATCTGTGTTCCCTGCCACCAGCCTGGCCCAGAGGCACTTGATCATTTATTCTGCATAAAGTCACTACAGATTATTCTTTAACTAGTTCAGTATTTTAAAGAGTTGTTTCCACTTTCCTCCTCCAAGCAAGTTAAGCTCTCTGGAAGACCTGCTTTTAATTCATAGAAGGGTAGAGGGGGTGCTGCTTTTTTTTTTCCTCTGAACATTTCAAAACATTTTAGCAAAACAAACCAATTTTCTGAACAGAATAACTGCAGTGGTTTATCACAAATCCTTTGAGATTGCTTGTGAAATTGAATCTCTCTCAGGCAGATTCTTTGACATTCATAGAATTCATAGAATGTATAAGTTGAAAGGGACCTTAGAGATCATCTGGTCCAAATGCCTCATTTTGGAGACAGGAAATGAGGCCCAGAGGAGAGAAATGGCTTGCTGGTTTCCCTACCTCCATTGGTCCTTGCTCTCTTGTAATGATCAGGCAAAGCTGAATTTCTCCATGAGTAAAAAATTCCTCTGAGTTTTTCTCCTTTTATTCCCAAGATTGTGGGAAACTGTGTGGAATAACTGAATCCCTCCCACCTGAATGCCCAGAATGAACAATGAAGTCCCGAGAAACTCTTCCCAAGGCAGATCTGACCGTGTGGGGGATTCCTGAGCTGCTCCAGTGATCTGGAGGAATGGAATTCTTCTCTTGTGCTGAATCTCCTGCACTTAACCTGCCTCTCACTTCTTGCATTCCTTTCCAGTTAATATGAATTAGAATTCCTCTAGGACAGGTATCTTATATCTAGCTCTATTCCTATGATTACATTCCATAAACTAAATTCATACTAAATTCAGACTCCCTAGGTTTTCCCATTTGTTGACTCCCGATTTCTTCCACACTCTAAGTGAGATTGCTTTAAGTGAGAATCTCTTTATTTTACTTACTCTGAGTCCTGCTGGTAATGCTCATATTTCTTTTTTTAATTAGATTTTTTTATTTTTAGTTTACAACACTTAGTTCTACATGTCCTTGAGTTTCACTTTTCTTCCCTCCCCTGCCCTCCCCCCCCTACAAAATGGCATGCAGTCTGATATAGATTCTACATAAACCTTCGCATTAAACTTATTTACACAATAGTCAAGTTGCAAAGAAGAATTATGACCAATGGAAGATGCTCATATTTCTTGTTGTGTTGAATCCTTTCTAAAATATTTTGCAAAATTTATCCTCGATATGTACTTTTGTAGCTTCCTACGTGTCAGGAAATAATAATAATCACAATCATGATGATAGATAGCATTTATAGAGCACATTGAGGTATATAAAGCGCTTTGCAAATATTATCTCATTTGATCCTCACAACAACCCTGTGGTGATCTATTATTATCCCCATTTTACTACAAGGAAACTGAGGCTAAGAGAAATTATCAGGTGACTTACTCAGGGTCATACAGCTATTACAAGTCTGAGGTCAGATTTGAACTCAGGTAATGACAACAGCAACAACCACAACAGCTAGAATTTATATAGCGTGTACTGTGTGCCAAGCACTATGCTAAGTACTTCACAAATAGTATTTAATTTCATTCTCATAATAAGCCTGGGAGGTGGGTGCTCTTATTATTCCCATGTTAAAGTCTTCTTGACTACAAATCCAGTGGTCTGCTACAGCGCCACCTAGCTGTAGGAAAAGCAACTAATGGGGGTAAAATGAGAAATAGAAAATTTCAACAAGATTCAGCGGGGAATATTTGTTTGGATCTGTGAAAAGGAGATTTGATGGGATAGCAGACTATTTTTTTCATTCTCTGTCAGGGGTCAAAACAAACATGCACAGTAAGATTTTATAGAATGAAAAGAATCTTAAATAAATGTTTTATTGATTTTTTTCACTCCATTGTGATTTCCCAGTATCTTCCTCACTCTACACCCCCAGAAACTTCTTTTATAACAAAACAAAATCTAAAGTAAAACACAACTAAAAAGAATTAGGCAAAATCAGGTGACAGTGCCCATATCTATCTGAGAGCTCATGCAACCACCTATACCACATATGGTCTACCATATTCAAATCAGAAGGAAGCTTCTGACTGAACGTTGAAAGGAATAATGCAGCAATTGCTCAATGTTTTTGAGATATCCTCTGTTGTTTTGATGCAGTCTATTCTCTCCTTTCCTACTTCATTAGAGAGACATTCCTCTGAAGGTGTTTAAGACAACCGTAAGTGTAGGAGGCCTCTCTAGGATACTTACAGGTTATGGGGAGATAGTCTCTGTGGGACACAGCAGTAAATTTATTTTTTTTAGCTTCTACAAAGGGACATTTACGTTGAAGATACGGCAAGAACAGAAATAAAAACATTCCCTTCTTCCCCACCACTTGGGGCAAAATCTCTCCAATACCACTTAGGTCCGTGGGGAGAGTCTGCTGATACTTAATGCAGTTTCTACACAGCACTTGCCCCACCAAGTTCCCTTCCAAGTGTGTTGTGGCTGAATGGGTGCTTGAGACTACACCCGAATTGGACAGGTTGCTCTGGACCCTGATCTTTCATTATCTGGCTTCTGGCAAAATGCAGCATGGACTCCAGCAACTCAGATTTAGTGGCTTACTCTTCTGGCCTTTTCCAAGCCATCCCTAAGCTTCTTCACCTAAAACAGGAAAGGACAAAAACAGAGGCAAGGAACAGATCCTCATGTATATAGGCCACATGTTGGTATCAGATGGGGAGAGTCTGGTGCCTCTCCACCTTTCTGAGGCTTGCTAGTATGTCTCTTCTTAAGCACCGCTAGGGAGGAAAAGGACAGTATGATGAAGCAGCAGACAAAGAGTATTAGATAACAAAGACAGGATGAGATGGAGAAGAAATGGCAGAGAAGGATTGTGCCGTAAAGCCCTGGTCCTGGGGTCCTGAGCTTCTGGTTCCTGAGAAGCAACATTCTCTAAAGATGCCAACCCAGAGTTGGCAGCAGGAGGCTTCCTTTCAGTGACCAGTAGAACACCAGCAACTCTCTTTAAAGTGCTCTGAGGCTCTCAGCCAGGCAGGAGCAGACTACAAGGGCATTTGTGCAGTGAGAAAAAAAATAGTGCCTTCCAGACATAATGAGCAGCTGGGGGGCAAGTCTGTATACTCCCTTTCTCAATCCCTAGATTACAGTGCCAGGATGCTAAGCTGGCACAGGCAGTGAAAATAAATGGGTTTGTCTGCCTTTTTTCCTGTCCTTCTAGGTTTACCAAGTATGATTGGTAAGCCAGCATGGGGAGTTGAGGTGAATGGACTTAGTCTTGGAGGTGGTAGTTTAGGGAAATGTGTGATGTGAGAACATTTGTTATTTGGTTTAACACCTTATTTACTCTGTATTTTGTTTTGAGAAACTCCTTTTACTTACCTCTAACATCATACATTGTGTTTTTGTCTTAGCAATAGCTAACATTATGTAGCTTTTTAAGGCTTGCAAAGCACTTTGTGTGTATATTATCTCATTTGGTTCTTACAACAACCCTGGAAAATAGGTACTATCATAATCCTCATTTTTAAAGTTGAGGAAACTAAGTCTAAAAGAGGTAAAGAGACTTACCCAGGGTAACACAGCTAGTAACTGTCAAAGATGGGACTTGAACTCAGATCTTCCTGACGCCAGGTCCAAATTGCCACTTTGCTGTGGGAGGGTCAGTGGAACCAGAAGCTTGTGAGAATAGATGATAAAAATAGCAGGGTCTAGGCACCTGAATATAGCAGTGGGGTGCTACATAAGGTAGCACTTTATTCAATTCAATTTACCAAACATTAAGTTTGAACTCTGTATAAGGCACTGTGTTTGGCTTTTGTGGGAGGAGAAACATCTGCTAGATTTCCTGTCATGTTGGCTGGTCCTTTTCACTAGAAGAAAGGGCAGCCATTTCCAAGACTTGATTGGTCTGGAGGATTAGGGTTCGAGACGTTAACACATGTTCTTGGTCACCTATATCATAAAAAACAAATAAGCCCATCCCCCCCAAACAGCAACAAAAGGATTCAGCCCAGCATGAGTCAGGAGGAGATTTGATGGAGGTTCCACTGTTCTATGAAGCAACATACTTTTCTGATCAGTTGTATTTCCATCTATAAACAAGAGAGGTTGCATCTACCTGAACGAATGCTGTATCTCTGCTGAACACCCTTTCTTTGCTAAAGACAAGCAAATTTCTTTTTTTTTGGTTAAATGTTAAATAATGTAAAATGCTCTATAATTGTCTTATTTCATTGCCATCCTGAGGCTGAACTACCAGATCAGCCTAAGTCAAGCCTTGTGCAGAAGAAATCTGGAGAAGAAAGGGTGAATAAGATGTAGTTCCTGTCCTCATTAAATTTATAATCTGGTATGGATAATAAGACATGTACATAAAAAGAAACAAAAACAAAATATGATAAATGTATGTAACGGGTGCAAAGTTCTATGAAAGGTCTATGTTGTTTAGTCGTTTACAGTTGTGTCTGACTCTTCATGACCCCATTTGGGGTTTTCTTGGTAAAGATACTGGAGGGGTTTGCCGTTTCCTTCTCCAACTCATTTTGCAGATGAAGAAACTGAGGCAAACAGGGTTAAATGACTTGCCCAGGTTCACACAGCTAGTTAGTGTCTGAGGCCAGATTTGAACTCAGGAAGATGAGTCTTCCTCATTTCAAGCCCAGTGCTCCATCCTCTGTGTCACCTAGATGTCCAAGAGAGGTCCTACAGTTTCCCTATTATTTTCATCCATGCTTCCTGGTGGACCCTGAAACCATGGACTCATGGACTGTTTATTACTCCAAAAAAAATATCAATCCATTCTGGACAAATCAATTAGAGAAGGGCAGAGATGTGACTGAAGTACGCAAGAATGAGGATTCTCTGTCAAGTGACTGTACGTATGTGCTGTCCATACCTCTAAAGAAAATATGAATCCAAGAAACAAGTTCTCCCACCATCTGGCTCTTTGTTATCTTCATGTCCTGGAAAACCATGGAGTTACCTCCATGAGGTGGGGGATGGAGGATGGGAGATGGGAGTGGGGAAAGAAAAGTATAGAGATTCAGCAGAAAGACCAACAAGTTGACCTAGCCTGCCAGTTCCACTGTGTTCCATCCCCATAGCAACAGCCACCTGTCTGCATAAGTGTAATCTGATTAGTCCTGCCTAATCACCATCATTTGCTTACCCTATATCTCTTTCAGCCCTTATATTCCTAACTTGTATCCTAGTGTTCCTTCCTTGATACCTGTTGTCCTTTTAAATTTCATGAAGTCTCTCTCCCTCTTTTTGTATTTTATATTTTTCCAATTTGATCATGAGCTTCTGGAAGACAGGGATTGCTGAAAGATAATGGTCTTTTTCTCCTTTCTCTGCTCTTCATTGTATTAAATACAGTACTTGGCATGTAGCGAACACTTGATAAATATAACAAAGATAGGAAAAGCAGCTGGTTTAGTTCGAGCACACATACATCAAAGGGAACCATAGAGGAGGTGATACAATTTGAAAGCATTGATTGATTCAAAAGAAATCTGAAGAGGGGAAAGATAGCAAAGGTGTGAGAAAAAATGTCCCACCTTATTAAAAGCAGGGAAAAAAGGTTACAGAGAAGAAAAACTAGCAAACTATATAGCTACATTCCCATTTACATACTCTTTTGGGGAATAACCATCTGACACACAATATTAGGAATACCCTCAGTGAATGTATTACTGGGAAACAGGCAGGCTTTCACAAGTGTACAGATACTACGCCAGCAAATCCCATCTTTACATCACACAACTGACTAAAAAATGTAGAGAATACAAGGTCCCACTATACGTATTGCTTGTTGACTATTTTTTTTTTAAAAAAATCATTAAATTTGGTTGGTCAAAATGTTGCTTTAAAGGCTCTCTTCCAACAAAGTATCTTCCATATATATATCAAAATTATTCAAGATTTCTTGAAAGATATGCCAATAGAGATAACTTTGTTGGGTGACCCTCTGATAATTAAGATAAAGTGAGGCATTAAACAGGGAAGTGTATACTTGGCTAAAGTGGTTTTTCACTCTCATGGAAAAGATTCAGAAAAGATTCAGAAGAGATTACAATTAGAAGAGGGATTCTCTATAGATGATGAGATTCTCCAGATGCCTCTGTTTGTAGATAATATTGAAACACTGAAGGACCCCCTGGCCAAGATCCATAACCATTCAAAACAGTTTGGCTTAACCATTCACATAGGAAAAAACAAGTGTATGAAAAATGACTATTGTCCACAGATTATACTATGCAGTTAGTTGAAAAACCTATGGAACTCTCCAAACGTAAGCATATATGTGTGTACATACATGTACATATATATTTATATATGTCTTGGACAGACAGTGCAAAGGGATTAGGAGGGCTTGGAATTAAACAGAAAGAGAGCAGGTTAGATCACATTCTGGAAATTGCAAAGCTCCTTTAAAGACTCTGAAGTTCACCTAGAAACAAAGCCCATCTTTTTTTAATACCAATTGCCCACCTGTGTTTTTGTAGGGATGTGAGTCACAAAATACTAGTTTATTAAGAATTAAAACCAGAGGACAATGGAGAGATGTTTAGTGGGTGTGATCAGGCTGTAACATACAACAAAGTTATACGGGAAAGCTGGGATTAGAACCCAGGTGGCCAGATGGTGTAGTGGATAGATTGCTGGGCCTGGACTCAGGAAGACCTGCATTTAAATCTGGCCTCAGACACTTATTAGCTATGTGAATGTGGACAGGTCACTTAACTTTTGTTTGCCTCAGTTTCCTCAGCTGTAAAATAGGTCTAGTAACCTAGAGTCTACCTCACAGACTTGTTGGGAAGATCAAATGAGATACTCATAAAATGCCTGGCACGGTGCCTGGCATGTAGTCTCTGCTTAGTAAATGCCTGATTCCACCCCCTTCACACCCTCTCCTCCCTCCAAGATTGCTTTCGCTAGTTCTTCCTCCTGCAACAACTTTGATCTGGGTCAGACTTATTTTCTGGGTTGTCAAGATGAAAGTCAGAATCCCAAGAAATGAAGTAACACGTCTATAAAGAGGGTACGTACAACTTTAAGAATGTCCAGTGTGGCACACTGTCACTAAGTCTTCCTATTTTCTGTGGGGCTGAGAGCCTTTAGAATAAACACATTCGTAATCCAGAGGAGCAAAAGAAATGCTGAAACACCTTCATATTCCATAACCTCCTTGTAAGTTTTCTATCTGGTTTATTTGTTATTCAATCATTTCCTACTTTTCATGACTCTATTTGGGGTTTTCTTGGCAAAGATATGGGAGTGATTTGTCATTTCATTCTCAAGCTCATTTTATAGATAAAGAAACTGAGGCAAACAAGGTTAAGTGACTTGTCCAGAGTCACGTGTCCGAGGCCAGATTTGAACTTGGGAAGATGAGTCTTCCCGTCTCCAGGCCAGACACTCTATGCACTATGGCGCCAACTAGCTTCCCTCAGAGTTTTCTATATTACCTGCAGTCTAAGTCTTGGTAAGTATAGTAGCAAATAATATATCGCTAAAATAGCCTCCTATTACCTCCGTGAACTTATAATGTGCAACGATATTGATAGCTCTAGCAATGTAATATAGAGTCGTGCATTCCAGTAAACTAATGGAGTTTATGGTCCCATCGTTATTACTGGCAGCAGGAACATATGGTAAAACACAAGGAGTCACAAGCAATAAAAAGCATGTTGCTTCATGCCCCTGTGACAGTCCAGTTAAAATGAAGCATCAAACACTATTAAACACCTACGAGTGAACACTGCCTCTTATTTTTTCCCTTTTCTCTCCGTCCCAGGCAGAACTGCAGTTAGCAGCACAAGCAAGCTGGGTAATTAGAGGAGAACAGGAACAGCTGGCAAGCTGATGTTTACTTGGGAAAATCACATGTATCTGATGCTATTGGTCGAAGATGATTCAAACCGTGAACCCTCTGGATGTCTAGTACTCGAAATGCAAGCATCTCAACAAAGAGGATTTGGGGCAGGGGGCCTGTCTGTTCATGGGAGAGTCTGGCTGAGAAAGCACTTTCTCCCCCAACCTCTTCAGTGGACTGGAGAGAGAAATAACACAGACAGAAACATATGGGGAGGTGACCCAAAGAATGGTAAGAAGCTAGCCTGCTGCCTACACGTGTTTTCTCTATGGGAGGATCCTTGGTTGGTCCACTGTAAGCACACAGCAGTGTGTTTTATGGAGAGACCAAGCCTGGGATGTTGCAAGGGTAGTAGAAAGAGTCTTTGTCAGAAATCAGCGGACTTGGGTTTGAATCCCAGGTCTGTCTCTGTGACTGTGGCCAAGTCACCTGATCTCTCCGGCTTCAGTTGTTGTGGTTGCTTTTTCATCAGCATTTATAGTGTATTTGTGTAGTCAACATTGATACAGCACTTTAAAAACACTTCACAAATATTATCTCATTTTATTTTCACAATAACCCTGGGAGGGTCAGTTGTTTTTTCCGTTGTGTCTGACTCTTGGTGGCCCTGCTTGGGGTTTTCTTGGTGAGGATTCTGGACTGGTTCACCATTTTCTTCTCCAGCTCATTTTATAGATGAGGAAATTGAGGCAAACAGGATGAAGTGACTTGCCCAGGGTCACGCAGTTAGTAAGTGTCCGAGGTCACATCTGAACTCAGATCTTCCCGATCCCAGGCCTAGCACTCGATTCATTGCGCCACCTAGCTGCCCTCCCTGGGAGGTAGGTGTTTCCTATTTGAGGCAGATGGAAGTTAGTTAAGGGACGTGCCTGGGATCACAAAGCTAGTAAGCTTAGCGTTCGAGGCCATATTTATGTCTTTCTGACCCCGGATCCATTCCCTATCCACTGTACCACCTCACTGCCTATATAAGTTTCCTCTTGCGGTGTTTAAGGTCCCTAACAGTAGTAAATCTGGGATTCTTTATCAATATGACTGAATATTTAAAGGATGTGTGGATTTGACAGCGTGGGGTTTCTATCTGCCAGCACATTTTACAGTCCTTTGCTGACTTAGTAGCAGCTCTCCTAGAGTTCCCTGGCCTAAAATTTCATCACGCCCTCAGCCAACCAGCTGAAGAGCCTGTCTTACTTAACTAGGAAAGCCCTCGGCTGACAGATATCCCGTCTGTCATTGGGTCCACTCTCCAAGACTTTCTACTTTGGCAGGCCTTGAGAGAGCATGCATTTCATTAGAATGGTCTTCAGGAATTCGTGGTCACCTCACTAATGCATTGGCGCAGGGCTGTGGTAGCCATTCTGGCTACTTAATGTGATATTTGTTCCATAGCCAATGAAGAATTAGAAAGGGAGATGATCCCTCACGACTGTTTCAGAGACAGTACATCTTTGCACATTTCTGCTGGCATTCATCATCACTCTAATTGTCCTGTAGAAATATTTCTGAGACTGAACACCACAGTTGCTCCAGGCTTCCTTCCTTGTTCCCCACACATGACCCTGAATAAGTGGATTTCTCCATAACTGGGGAGGCAGCAGTTTATTTGGCCTGGAATTACATAGCCACAGGTGGTACCACCTGCCTAATTCCCTCCATCTTTAAAACAGCTGTTATGGGTAATATGCTTAATTAGCCCCTCTGAAGCTGGGTAAGAAAAGCAAAAGAGACTATGTCACCGAGGGCCTAATTTCCTCAGGTTTCACTGAAAACTGAAGAAAATGTGTCTTGTACACAGTAAGTAGTTGCTCAACAGATAATTGGTGAATGAATGAATGTGTAAATGAAGAAGCAGCAGATTCTCTTTGAGTGTTTCCGATGCAGAGGTGACCCCACAGGTAGATAAAAGAATTGCTATGAGGTTTTATGAAAATGGAAAAAGGTTGTTTTTGCAGTCAGAATTGCCTCTTCCATATATTCAGGAATAAAAATATTTAACTTTAAAAAAATAGTTTGGAAATAGTAGCATACATCTTGATGACAAGAAGAACTCCCTGCTTTATCCAGGGGTCAGTATTTGCTACATTCATTAGTCCCGATCTAGGTGAAATGAGTTTGAAAAACTCAGGGATCCCGATAATTTGTGAGCCAAGTCAGCACTGCTGTTCTACCTGGAATCAGTTGTGACTCATGTCATCTGGAATCTGCTTAACTTTATCACAGAATCATGGGATGGAACATCTGGTTGGGGCATCATAAATTTAGAGGCAGAAGGGATCCAACTTCTAATTGTGCAGGTGAGAAAACTGAGGTCCCATCTAGTCACCCCTCCAGCCCTGTTTTATAGATGAAGAGATTGAAATTCAGTGAGATATGGTGCAATTTAGTTGTTCAGTTGTATTCGACTCTTCATGACCCCATTTAGGATTTTCTTGGCAAAGATACTTGATTAAAGTTTGCCGTTTCATTCTCCATCTCATTTTACAGATGAGGGACAGAGGCCAACGGGATTAAATGATTTGCCCAGGGTCACACCACTATTAACTGTCTGAGGCCAGATTTGAACTCAGGTCCTCCTGACTGCAGTCCCAACACTCTATCACTGTGCCCAAAATAAAATTAAGTTGTTGTTCCATCGTATTCGACTCTTCATGACCCCATTTGGGGTTTTCTTGGCAAACATAATATAGTGGTTTGCCATTTCCTTCTCATTTTACAGATGAACAAACCGAGGTTAAGTGATTTGCCCAGGGTCACAAAGCTAGTGAGTGTCTGAGGCCAGATTTGAACACATGAAGAAGAGTCTTCCTGACTGCAGACCCAGCACTCTATCCTCCGCATCACCTGGCTGCTTCCAGTGAGATTAGGGGATTTATTTAATAGTAAAGTAGCTGAGCCAGAACCAAAACCTAAATATTCTGAATCTTTCCACTTAGTGTAGCATCCTGTTAGGTCTCCCTAGAGTGACCAGTCTGGCCCACCTGTGTTTCTCTTCTTGCCCATTTAGACAGACTACCTGGCCATGAACTGGATATTGATGCCCTGCTATGGGCACTAATAGGGTACAGCAAGGTGTCAACGGCAGTATTAGCTTATGGTATCACTTTAAATATGTGAACTGGATAAAAAACATTAGAGGGGAAAAGTCAGTCATCTAACATTTATAAAGTGCCTACTATGTACCAGGTACTGTATGTAGTCAAGACATACAGCTTTTAGTAGAGAAATGGCCATTTTGATCATATCCTAGCCTAAACTCGTAAGAATCTACAGATTATTACTCACAAAATAAAAAAGGTACTCAGAAGTAGGATTAACCTTGGAAGGTTTCTGCACTGTTTTTAGAACACTGTGATATGTGGAAGAGGAGACTTTTTTTTTCCTATCTAAGTTTACCACTAGTCCACAGCAGAAATTCTGACATGTATCAAAGAAATCAATTTTCCCACACTAAATACATTTTTATATGACTTCAAGGGTCTGATTAAGTTTTTCTTCTGGTATGAAAAATAATTTTCCCCAAGATGTAATTTATAGACTCGATTCCTTCTGTTTCCTGAGTTTTCAAGGTCAAGAAATGTTCTTTGCTTATCTCTTAGTAAATATTAAATTCTAAGGTAGTCTCTGGCTAAATCTGACTAAGCTCATGGCCTGGCGGAAAGAGAAACACCGCATCTCACATCAGAGAACCTGGGTTCAGATTTGACCTCTGCTGCTTAGGGCCTGTGACCTAGGGCAGGCCACTTAACTATACTGGGGCTCAATTTCCAGATCTGTAAAATGAGGGGGTTAGACTAGATGGCCTGAGATCTCTTCCAGGTCTAAATTTACAATCCTATATTCAGTCATTTTTCAGTCACGTCTGACTCTTCATAGCCCCATTTGGGGTTTTCTTGTTTGCCATTTCCTTCTCCAGCTCATTTTACAGATGAGGAAACTGAGGCAAACAGGCTTAAGTGACTTGCTCAGGGTCACACAGCTAGGAAGTGTCTGAGGTCATATTTGAACTCAGGAAGATGAGTTTCCTGACTCCAGGCTCAGCACTCTATGAACTATGGTGCCACCCAGCTGCTGCCCAATCCTATGACATAGGTTCAAATCCAGGCTTGATGTTTACCTATGTGAATAATGATTGCACCGCTGTGTACACTGCAGATGTCAAACATGCCGCAGTCAGCCACATGCAACCTACAACACTCTGGAGGGTGTCCCAAACCAAGTTAAAATGTAGCTAGGAAATATTTAAAGAAAACAAACAAACAGATAAAATACAACAAAGCATAGATAAACATTACATTTTAAAGCAAAGCCAATAGGTAGCCTGCAAGGATTTTTATGTCTGGTTTAGTGACACTCCCCCCCTCCCCCCACCCCCGTTTCTACTTGAGTTTGACATCACTGGTCTACGTGCTGTACCTAGGTGTTGTTGTTGTTGCTGAGTTATGTTTAACTCTTTGTGACTCTATTTGGGGTAAGTGTCTGAGGCTGGATTTGAACTCAGATCTTCCTGACTCCAGACCCGCCTCTATCCACTCCGCCACCCAGCTGCCCTTGTACCCAAGTACCTTGAGTCAAACATATCCTCAGAGTCTATAGATGTCACAGTTTCTGAAAATGCATGAAAACCCTGTATTGGCATTCTGTAAGTCTAATTGATTTCATGATGAAAATCCTTTACAATTGGGAAATTTGTAGATTTTACAAAGAAACCCAAGAATTGCAACTGTGGTTCCCCAAATGAATGTGATTGTAGCTCTGGTTCACCAAAACATAAAGACCAACTAAAGGTTGTGCATATTTAATTTGGGATTTGGTGGAAACTGAGAATTTTAGAAGTTAACATGTAATGCTGTTGACAATTCAATCACTCAAACAGTTAGTTGATTCAATGGGTAAGACTTTAGGTAGAGAAAGGAACAGAGAAGCTGGAAGAAAAACAATACAACTCAAACCACTCTATCTCTGAAACAGAGATACGGAGTTACTTGAAATTCTTGTGGCTATCTTGCTTTCTTCCTATATGAGCATCATCTTTCCAACTTCTCAACGGTCTAAGCTATGTCTATTAAAAAGAGAATTCTACTAGAAAACCTATGTTCAATGTCTGTCTCTCGGAGTGAATGGTTTTGTGACTGTAGCCAACAGTTGTGGGTTCCCCCCAAACTTTAATAGAAGAGTGAGATTATACTTGAGAGGGTGCGAGGCAGAGTGGATAGTCCACTCAGTTCAAATCCTCCATCAAATATTTATTAGCTCTGTGACTTTGAGAAGATTACTCTGTGTCACATCTGTTGAACTGTGTTAATAGCAAATATCTGACAAGGCTATTTTAAGAATCAAATGAGAAACTGTGTAAAACACTTTGTAAACCTTAAAAAATTATGTGTGAGATCTATTATTATTATTGTACTTCTTCCTCTAGGATCTAATCAGGATTTCATGCTTCCTTTATGGAGAAGGTGCAACAAGAAATCCAAGAAAGATTTTATGAATAAAGAAAATGTTAGTCGTTAATAACTTTAAAATTATCTAAGCAGACTTTGTATTATGATAATTTGAACTTGTCAAAACAATGAATTCCATGAATCTGCTCTTTCATGAAAAACAGACTTATTTGCTTCCCTAGCCATCATTTGCCAGAGTTCTTGAATTTGTTCTTTAGGCTTTTAGAGAGGACATGGACAGTTTCTCAGCCAGACTCTAGTTTGGAAGGTGATGGCATATATTTCTTCTTTTTGGATGGATTGTAGCCAATTTGCCTCACCAAACTCTTTTTTTTTCTGTCATCACATGCTTAATTACACAATTCCTATTTCAGGACATTAAAATCCTACACTGAAGGGACACCATGGGGGGTTTGCCTTTAACACAAATGTCCTGAACTTTCTTTTCTCCACTAGATCATTGAACGTGTCCCAAACTTGGTGCTCTGCAATAGATTCCAGGCCTGAATTCTTCAGTATGGTTTTCTCTAGTTGTTATAGATAATACTCTCAAATATTAGATCATTTTCCCAGAGGATGCTTTGTATGTAGACTACAAATGAGTTTTACCTTGCAAGAGGGGAAGATAATTAATTTATTCTGATTTATTTAACCCATTCTCTCTCAAACTGTGCCTCTTTGTCTTGATCTTAAGTGTAGACTCAAAGTATATAACATTCTTTTAAAGAACTGAAAAAATATGATGTGAGGGCATAAACTAAGCTAAAGAACCATATACTTAAAACATCTCAACACACTGATGGACGTTGGGGCAAGTCAGACAGAAAACACTAAAGAGCAAATTTTGCTTGAGAGAAAAAGATCACTTACTAGAGTAATTTGTCATCACAGTGGAAAGAGTATTGGATTTGCTGTGGGAGGACTTGGGCCCAAATATTGGCTCTCTTACTGCTACCCATATGACTGTTCTGAGCCTCAGTTTCCTCATCTGTAGAATGAGAGAGTTCTAACTAAGTGGTATCTCAGGTCCCTCCCAGCTCTGGCTCTATGATCCTATGATAGTCTTTCGGGCAAGGCTTAGCTCTGAGTTACTCTCACCATCTGCCTTGTCCACTCTTACTCAGTGCTACTGAAGGAAATCACACAACTCTGTAGGCTCGTTCTTTGCAAACTTATGTTATTTCATTGCAACTGGGACCTTACTGCTCAATGAAAATGTTCTTTACTCTTCCCTGATTTACCCTCTACTCCACAGTTTCTCTTCCAAACTCCTTTTTCTCTTTATATGACCTACACCACCCTTCCTCTTGTCTCTCAGCAAAGGACCTCCTACAGAGAAAAGAGACTGTCGTACGTAAACTGCATCTTCTTCCCCAATTCTACATTTCAAAACCTCCCAATATTATCCCCCATTCTTTTTCTTTTGTGCTAGTTTCTAAGAAAAAGGTAAGTCTTCTTTCCAAGGTCAGAGCCTCAACTTGTGACCCTCTGATCCCCCTGGAAATATGTCATCTGTTATTACTTCTTTCTTTATAATCTCTAATTATTCATTGGTTCTTTGCTGCTGCCTATAAACATGCCCAAGTCTCACTTATGCTTAAAAATTCTTTACCCCACTACCTCCTCAAGGTATGGTCTTATATCTTTCCTGGCCTTTCTTAGCCTAACTTTTAGGGGGGAAAGCTGTACAAACTCTTTTTCTACTTTTCATCATATCCCACTCTATTCTCAGCTTTGCTACATGGCTTCTGATCCCACCACTCAACTGAAACTACTCTCTTGAATTGAACCAATGATCTCCTAATTGCTAAATCAAATGGCCTTTTCTGAGTCTTCATCCTTATTTACTTATCTTCTACTTTTGACATGATGACATTACATTTTGGACATGCTCTCCTTCCTCAGCTTTTGTGATGCTTCACATTTTTAGTTTTCCTTCTGCCTGATCATTCCTCATTCTCCATTTCTCACCCCTAAGCGTGGATGTATCCCAAGACCATCACTCCTCCCTCTCTCAGTGATCTCATCAACTCTCATTAGTTTGATTGTTAACCTTATGCAGATGATTCTGAAATCTACAGATCCAAGCCTCATCTCTCTCCTGACTCCCAGTCCTAAATTACCACCTGTTTGCTGAACATATCTACCTGGATGTTCCCTATGCACCTCAAACCCAGTGTGACCAAAGAGGACTCGTAACTCTTCCTAAATCCATTCTTCCTAGCTTCCCTGTTTCTGCTGAAAGCACACCATCCTTCCAAATAAGGTTGGCAGTGTCACTGGGCCGTGGGAATTTGTAGAGAGATGCTACCCTAAACAATTATGGCATTCGATAAATCTGTTTGGCAATTTCTTTGTTTCATATCATTAGAACACAAAAATATGGTGAAATGTACCACGCTGTCCTGACGACTGGATTGATGGATGACAGTTAATGCCGGGTGTCTCTGTTTTCACTCTCATTAAACCCTGCCCCTTTTAATCTAACTCCCTTCTATTACAGATGAGGAAATTGAAACTCAAAGGTTAGATGACTTCCCAAACTTGTACAGTTAGAGCTAGAAAGGTAGAATATGGACTTACCTGATTCCAAGACCAGTTCTGTATTTTGCCAACTTTGTCTTCTTGTGGGAGAGGAAAAGAGACATTAGAACAATAGCATGTGATTTTGGAAGTAGCCATCCTGGGAAATGATCCTCATGTCATCTAAGCCAAACACAGCAAAGACAGGATAGGCTGTATCTCCCCTGAAATGAGATTATTGCATATAAAATCCATTCCCTGCCACGAGCAATAACAAACGCCATGGCCAAGGAGTGGATTAAAATGCATTGTTGAAGAGTTTGAGAAGTTCCAATACAGAAAAAAGGGCAACTTCATGGTCATTTTCAGGTACTTCTTTGCCTGAAAATGCTCTCAAAGAAGTAAAGCTAGTCATGGTCCCAGGCCTCCAGTTCAGGTCAAGGCAATAACCATTTATTGAGCAGCCTCAAGGTGCAGGGCCTTTCAAGGTATACAAAGATGAATCAGGTACGGCTCCTCCCTTCAGGGAGGTTACAACCTGAAATAATTAAAACAGAAATGCCATTTAATATCAGCTCGTGCAACTGCTGGTTGATACAGGGTGTCCCAAAAGTTTTATTGACTCTCTAAGTTTTAGTAGTGAAAAGTACCATGTAATTCCTGGAAATTGGATTTCAAGATGACGGTAAATACAGGGTGTCCCAGAAGTCTGAGTGCAGCTTTGAGTTTGCTTCTAATTGCACTAAGACTTTTGGGACATTCTGTATTTACCGTCATCTCTCAATTCACTTTCCAGCAAAGCATGATACATTCCACAGCGATTTCATGTTTCTTGTGAAATGAAACAGAAAAAAAACTGTGTAATATCACTAAACAGATCTATTTTGTGCCATGATTATTATTGGGGTCGTATCTCTCTACAAATTCCCATTGCCTTCTACCTCCATAATGAAGCCTTTTGCTGCCGGGAACAAAAAAACTTCCATGTTACAAAATATAATATTAATTATTTCAACAATGCTCAATTTTTCCGGGAGAAAAGTTCTCGTCTGTCATCATTTGTCTCACCCGTGAGGATTTTTATGAATTTCCAGAGCCTTACTGAATAATGACGTAGATGATGTCGTTTTTGAACTAGTAAGCCAGGTCAGGGACAATGGTGATTGTTTCTTTGCAGAATCCTGAGATCCATGGATGAATGAATTTGTTTTTATTCTATAGGAATAGAACTCTGGCTCGAACCTATAGACATTCTATTTCTTTTTAATCCCCTTTTCACTAAGTAAAACACAGCTTCATTAGGGGATTAGGCAATAGAAGAAAAGCTGAAGACATGAATTAAAGAAAATGGTTGGGATAACTTGAAAGTGAGTTACCAGAGCCCTTCCTATTATGTCTAAGGTCCTAAAGAGTCATACTGTATAGAAATTCATTGAGGGAGTAAGAGAAAGAAGAAAGACTGAAAGGGAAGGAATCGTGTTAATCTACACACATTTTAAAAATTTCTTTTTACTTATCAACAATCTTTTCCCAGACCAATGCTCTTTTTATTTCTTTTTTTCTTTTTTATTAAGATTTTTTATTTTTAGTTTACAACACTCAGTTTCGCATGATTTTGAGTTCTAGATTTTCTTCCCCCTCCCCAAGACAGTGTGGAATCTGATATAGCTTCTACATATAAATTCACATTAAACTTATTTACACAACAGTCAAGTTGTAAAGAAGGATTATGACCAATGGAATGAATCATGAGAAAGAAGAAACAAAACCAAAAAAAAAAAAAAAAACCAAAAGAGAAAAAAAAGAAAAGAAAAAAAAAAAGGAGAGCAAACGGTTTGCCTCAATCTGCATTCAGTCTCCATAGTTCCTCCTCTGGATGTAGATAGCTCTCTTCTTTTTATTTCTTAAGAAAAAAAATTAAACATAAATTAAACACCTACTATGTTTAAGGCATTGTGTCAAATGCTGGAGATATAAAGATAGTGACAAAATAGTCCCTGCCTTCAAAGAACTCCTAATCTGCTGGAGGAGGTATAAATTATACACCTATAACCCACTTTTGGCCCCATCTACAGAATAGACTTGGAATGAACTGACCTGCAGTTTACCTGGGCAGTTCACCCAGCATTCTCAAGATCCCTGATTGGCCCTGACCCTGGGTTAGAATGGGTTTGTGGAATGAAAGAGAAGGGATATCAGGAGCCATCACAAGCTGCTACTACTTCATAGATGGGTTGTGGATTGCGGTGGGACCATTGTAAGAGTGAGTTAGGAGAAATCAAAAGGGGAAGTTACTGAGGAGGATGCCATTGCCAGTTTGAGTTTGAAGGAGCTATAGGCAGGGCAGCTGTGGTGGGGCTATCATATGAATGAGCCAAGGTGGTGAGGTGGCCTGTGTCATTGACCAATGAGTGAGCAGGGAAAACACCACAGCTCTCCAATCCCACCCCCAACACCTTTTTCTCTCTCCAAGGAGAAGCCAATTCTGCTGCTGCCTGTAGATCACCCATTAACTTCCTATTTGTCTTTCATACTGCAGGAGATATAAAAGTCTGAAATCTTAAGGAAAAGAGAATTTTGACTTGTTCCCTGTTTGTCGTTGATCAGTCTTTTTTCAGTCATGTCTGACTCTTCATGCCCCTATTGGGATTTTCTTGGCAAAGATACTGGAGTGGCTTCCCATTTCATTCTCCCATTCATTTTACAGTTGAGGAAACTGAGGCAAACAGGGTTAAATGACTTTCCCAGGGTCACACAACTAAGTAAGAATCTGAGGCTAGATTGAACTTAGGAAGATGCATCTTCCTGACTCCAGGCCCTGCACACTAACCCCTGCATTACCTATCTGTTAATTCTACGTAAAATTAGTAAAGGAGAGAGAAAATACTTCCCTTTTCAAAGGCAGGAGATAATTCTTTGCTCAGTTTAGCTGAGTAGGTATGGCCACAGACACACTTAATAGCTTTGTGACCCTGGACAAATCACTTAACCCCGTTTGTCTCAGTTTCCTCATCTATAAAACGAGCTGGAGAAGGAAATGGCAAACCACTCTGGATGCCAGAAAACCCCAAATGGGGTAACAAAGAGTAGAACAAGACAGAAATGACTCAACAATAACATCTTAGTGAGGGTGGTAGCTGTATAGCTTCAGAGTGGCCATTGCACCTTTCTCTTAGTGAGGAGGTCTTACTTTGGATGTTCTTTCGAAAGCTTTGTTATGTATCATTAAGCCGTGGCTGGTGACTAGAGGGAACTTTGTTAACAGAGATGTGAAGAAAAATGAGAGTTTCAGGTTGTCTGCTGTTTATACCCTAGGGATTTTATATGAGAGTCTGTAGTGATTTTCAAAGATAGATCTGTGGGTAAATGTGCCTAGACATGATAGAAAATGGAGATTAAAAAGTTTAGTATCCAGGCTTTTAAAATATATCACCTATAGAGCATCAATATACTTCAATGTGCTTTTTCCTTTGCTCACTGATGCTTTTTAAAGCAAATCTCAGTCATTTTCCACTATACTCTCTCCATCCCTTTGAATCTTCCTTTAAAAAAAGGCTGAACTTACCCACAAAGCAACCAAGTCTGATAACACATGTTACTTCTGCACTCATAGGTCCCAGCCTCTCTGCCAAGGGGAGGCATGTGTGTTCGTTCTGTTCTCTGTTTACCAGAACCAAGACTGTTCGTTATAATTAATTTGCATCCAGTTGCTACTTTGTGTTGTGTCCAACATGGTAGTGGTTTAATCGGAATAGTGCTCTTCAGAACGTGTATCCATACTCTGAGCACAGTAGGCTTACAACCTAAATGCAGGTGGAGCGTTGACAAGACTGGAAAAGGGACGTTTGTCTTTGATGCCTCCCTACCTTCTCTTGTGGCACAGTGGATAGAGCACTGGGCTGGAGGCAGGAAGACCCGAGGCCAAATCAGGCTTCAGACACTCACTAGCTGTGTGACCCGGGTGGGCAAGTCACTTAAACTCTGTTCACCTCAGTTTCTTTATTTGTAAAGTGGGGATAACAATAGCACCTACCTCCCAGGGTGGTTGTGAAGGACAGATGAGATAATAATTGTAAAGAGCTTAACACAGTGCCTGGCACATGGTAAGTGCTATATAAATGCTAGTTGTTGTTATTATTATTTCTTGGGCCCTCCCTTCCTCCTTCCCTCCTTCCCTCCCTCCCTTCCTTCCTTCCTTCCTTTTCTCCCTCCCTCCTTCCTTCTTTCCTTCCTTCCTTCCTTCCTTCCCTCCTTCCCTCCCTCCCTTCCTTCCCTCCCTTCCTTCCCTCCCTTCCTCCTTCCCTCCTTCCTTCCTTCCTTTCCTCCCTCCCTCCATCCCTCCTTCCTCCTTCCCTCCCTTCCTCCTTCCTTCCTTCCTTTTCTCCCTCCCTCCCTCCTTCCTTCCTTCCTTCCTTCCTTCCTTCCTTCCTTCCTTCCTTCCTTCCCTCCCTCCCTCCCTCTTCAGGGCTGTATAAACGTTAGTTGTTGTTATCATTTTTATCATTATTATTTTTCTTGGACCCTTCCTTCCTTCTGGGATGAGAAGTTTACATTTGGTAAGGATATATGACTTTTCCCAGGTCCTTAAAAACTCCAAATCTTCACAAACCCCAAGGAATAAATTCTCTATTTCTAGTATTTCAGACAGTGATGAGCAAGTTAAGGAGGGCATGTTTGAAAGGTGTGGATGCCTTCCTATTATTCCATAGCTTGTGTCTGCCTCCTCTTAAGGCCAAGCCAGGTAAAATGGATGGGAAGACAGAGGCAGGCCAACAGCCCTCCTGGCTGAACCGCTTACCTCTAAATGAGAGGGAAATTAGATAGCAAAAACACATAGACGTTTTTTCACATTAACTTTTGAACTTGCTTGTGAGAAGCATCACATGAGCAAATTGTAAAGGGTGGCTGAAATGAAGAGTGAATACAGATGAAGGAAGAGCCCGCTGCTGCGGGGGCTGCTGGAGTCGGCTTAGACTCAGATGGAGCTAAGAAGGCTGATATGCATGGATGGTTTCTACCAGAATATGAAAGGGAACAAATGATGTTTGTGAGGCTTTCTCGGGCCTTTTGCATTTATTTTGCATTTATTTTCACCTTCTTCAGTCCTTCTAGGAAGCTGGCTGACTACAGAGCTAAAGAAGAGAACAATTTCTTTAAGCCTCTAGCCTCCCTCTCACTGGAGCTGTTTGCTTTAGCTTAAATTGCAGTAAGAATTGGGCAGTGGTAGCTGAGTTGCTTCATTTAAGAAGATACTGGACCAGCCTAGTGCAGGTCTTTTATTAGGTAGGGGTCAAAGGTTCGTTTCCTTTTGAAAATGGAACCACACTGAAAAAAATAATTTCAAAGGGCTGGCTGATTAAGATTTTTGAAACACGGGGGTGGAGCCAAGATGGCGGCTAGACAGCAGGGACTTGCCTAAGCTCTCCCCCAAATCCCTCCAAACACCTGTAAAAAATGACTGAACAAATTCTAGAGCTGCGGAACCCACGAAATAGCAGAGGGAAACAGGTCTCCAGCGCAGGAGAGCCTGGATGGTCGCCGTGAAGGGTCTATCGCACAGTGCTGAGAGCAGAGGGCAGGCCAGCGGCCCATGCAAGGACAGACCAGACCCTGAGTCAGCCAGCCAGAACAGGCCTTAGGGCCATGAAACAGTGAGCTGTGGCAGTTACCAGGCTTCTCAACCCACAAATACCAAAGAGCACATTAGGGGGAAACTGCGGGATCAAGTTTAGAGCGGTCCTGTCGCCAGCTCTGGGGGTGGAGGAAGTGGCGCAGTGGTGGCCATTGCAGCAGCAGGAAGCTCCTGAGGTTGCTCCCAGAGCTCCAGCATCAGCTGCTTCCCATATGGCTCATATGGTGGGAGAAATCTAGCAGCGCATCAGAGCTGGAACACAAGGAGTGCTTTGTGGGCACAAAGGCAGATTCTCTTGCTGTGCCCTGCTTGGATCTGTATTGCGGTCCTGGTGGGCAGTTCTTGGGGAAGGAGGAGTGCTGCTGAGACAGAACCTGGGGTGATGATAGAGTAGAAGTAGCTCTGAAAACAGTAGTGCTTGGACCCTAAAGCTTGGGACAAAGTACTCTTTACTCTACAAGCAGTCATATTCTGACAAAAAGCTCAAGGGTCAAGTAGTTGGCTGGGAACATGAACAGGCAGTGAAAACGGACTCAGACTCAAACTCAGATTCAAGCTCAAACTCTAGATTCCTTTTTTGGTGACAAAGACCAAAACATACAGCCAGAAGAAGTCAACAAAGTCAAAGAGCCTACATCAAAAGCCTCCAAGAAAAATATGAATTGGGCTCAGGCCATGGAAGAGCTCAAAAAGGATTTGGAAAACCAAGTAAGAGAAGTAGAGGAAAAATTGGGATGAGAAATGAGGGTGATGCAAGAAAACCATGAAAAACAAGTTGACAGCTTGCTAAAGGAGACCCAAAAAATACTGAAGAAAATAATACCTTAAAGAATAGACTAACCCAAATGGCAAAAGAGCTCTAAAAAGCCAATGAGGAGAAGAATGCCTTGAAAGGCAGAATTAGCCAAATGGAAAAGGAGGTCCAAAAGACCACTGAAGAAAATACCACCTTAAAAACTGGATTGGATCAAGTGGAAGCTAGTGACTTTATGAGAAATCAAGATATTATAAAACAGAACCAAACAAATGAAAAAATGGAAGGCAATGTGAAATATCTCATTGGAAAAACTACTGACCTGGAGAATTGATCCAAGAGAGATCATTTAAAAATTATTGGACTACTTGAAAGCCATGATCAAAAAAAGAGCCTAGACATCATCCTTCAAGAAATTATCAAGGAATACTGCCCTGATATTCTAGAACCAGATGGTAAAATAGAAATTGAAAGAATCCACCAATCACCTCTAGAAAAAGATCCCAAAAGAAAACTCCTAGGAATATTGTTGCCAAATTCCAGAGCTCCCAGATCAAGAAGAAAATACTGCAAGCAGCCAGAAAGAAACAATTTGAATATTGTGGAAACACAATCAGAATAGCATAAGATCTAGCAGCTTCTACATTAAGGGATCAAAGGTCTTGGAATATGATATTCTGGAGGTCAAAGGAGCTAGGATTAAAATCAAGAATCACCTATCCAGCAAAACTGAGTATAATGCTCCAAGGCAAAATATGGATTTTCAAAAAAAATAGAGGACTTTCAAGCTTTCCCAATGAAAAGACCAGAGCTGAATAGACAATTTGACTTTCAAATACAGGAATCAAGAGAAGCATGAAAAGGTAAGCAAGAAAGAGAATTCATAAGGGACTTACTAAAGTTGAACTGTTATGTTTACATTCCTACATGGAAAGATGATGTGTGTAATTCATGAGACCTTTCTCAGTATTAGGGGAGTTGAAGGGAATATAGACAGAGGGCACAGGATGAGTTGAATATGAAGGGATGATATCTTAAAAAAATGAAAGAAATTTAAGGGGTGAGAGAGGAATATATTGAGAGAGGGAAAAAGTGAGAGATAGAATGAAGTAAATTATCTCACATAAAAGTGGCAAGAAAAAGCAGTTCTGTTGGAAGGGAAGAGGGGGCAGGTGAGGGGGGATGAGTGAATCTTACTCTCATCAGATCCAACTTGAGGAGGCAAATACATACACACTGAATTGGGTATCTTACTCCACAGGAAAGTAAGGGAAAGGGGATAAAAAGGGGGGATGATAGCAGGGAGGGCAGATAGTGGGAGGAGGTAATCAAAAGCAAACACCTTTGAAAAGGGACAGGGTCAAGGGAGAAAATTGAATAAAGGGAGACAGGATAGGATGGAAGGAAATACAGTTAGCCTTTCACAACATGAGCATTGTGGAAGTGTTTTACATGATACATATGTGATCTGTGTTGAATTGCTTGCCTTCCTAGGGAGGGTGAGTGGGAAGGGAAGAAGGAAAGAATTTGGAACTCAAAGTTTTAAAAGTGGATGCTTAAAAAAAGGTTTTTTTTTGCATGCAGCTGGGAAACAAGTTATATAGGGAATGGGGCATAGAAATGTATCCTGCCCTACAAGAAAGTAAGGGGATGGCAGGGAGGAGTGGGGTAACAGAAGGGAGGGCTGACTGGGGAACAAGGTAATCAGAACATATGCCATCTTGGAATGGAGGGGAGGGTAGAAATGGGTAGAAATCTGTAACTCAAAATCTTGTGGAAATCACTGTTGAAAACTAAAATATTAAATAAAAAAAGATTTTTGAAACACTAGGTTTGGAAAGATTATTCCAAGCAGGAGAAGGGATGAAGTTTTTTCATTAAGTGGTTCTTGTTGTTGCTCAGTTGTGTCAGTTGCATCTGACTCTTTGTGACACCACCTGGGGTTTCTTGACAGATGTACTAGAGTGGTTTGCCATTTCTGTCTCCAACTCATTTTACAGATGAGGAAACAGAGGTAAACAGAGTTAGGTGACTTGCCCAGGGTCACACAGCTAGTGCCTGAGGCCAAATTTGAACTCAGGTGCTCAGTGCTTTAACCACTGAGCCACCTGTCTGCCCCCAAATGGTTCTTAGGAGAGTCAATGATGTGTAGTTGAAAGAGGAGGGAATTTTGTGTGAGAGTTCCTCTGTTCCAGTCCGAGCTCTGGTACTTACTACCTCTGTGACCTTGGACAAGTCATTGATGACAACAACCAAAGAGTATTATTGATCTCTCTCTGTCTCTCTGTTTCTGTCTGTCTGATACACTCTGGAAATATTCCCCCCCCATTTAAAAATTGAACTCTTCCTTACAACAAAGGAAAACAGCTCAGCAGAAATACCAGTAAATTCATCTGACAAGGTATGAAACATTCTGTTGGGCCTCAGTTTTCTCATCTATAACATGAGGGGGCTGGACTAGATTCAATTCAACTCAACGCAACAAACATTTATCAAGTTGTACTAGGAATACAAGGACAAAAATGAAACCATCCTTCAAGGAATTTCTATTGGGGAATGCCAAGGAGAGAGAAAGAGAGACAGAATCAGAGACAGAGAGGGTAAGAGAGAGAAGGAGAGGGAGAGGGAGACAGAGAGAGAGAGCATTTCAGATGTTTGGGCTCAGTGATGGAAAAACAAAGAGGTGGGAGATGGAATGCCATGTGAAAGGAACAGTTATCAGGTGAGTTGGGCTAGAATGAAAAGTGAGAAAAAGGGAGTACTATGAAATGAGATGGGAAAGGTACATGGGGGCCATGTTGTTGAAGGTTTTAAATACTAACATGCTCTCTAAAGAGCCTTTCTAGCTCAAACACTATGACAACCCAGTTTTCCCTTGTTTACTAATTCTTTTCATTGATAGCGTAAAGAGAGATAGTATAACAGCTGAAGTTAGGATTCTAGACATAAATTTTATTCTACCCATCCTATGCAGACCACGTGTGAAATGTATTGTGAGCAGAAGGATAGGTAGTTAAAAAAACCCCACCAGATTATCTTAATTGCAAGTGTATTTTGTTCCCACCTACCCCCCCCAACCCCCAACATTTTGAAATCTATGTTAAGTACTTAGTTGTGTAGGTGTCTCTATCAAAATCTCTTTCCTATGGCTGTTGGGGAGGATAATTGATAGTTATTCTTTCAACATGTTCTAGGAATCCAACCAACCCTCAGGCAAAAGTTTGTTTCAACCACAAGGGAGAGAAGCACTTCCATTTTGCTACTGTTGAAGAAATGATATTTTCCATTTAAAGACATGTTAAGATAGTTAAGACATGCCATAAGTGTGGAGAGGAGCCTTTTTACGAGGATGCTGCATACTACATAGCTTATGCTTGTATAGCTTTTTATGGTTACAGAGCAATTGCCACACACCATCTCATGTGATCCTCATCCACTGGGAGAAAGGCAGGGTACAGTATTCTTTCTATTGTACAAATCAACACACCAAGACTTAGGAGGACGAGTGATTTTTCCAGGTTCAGAGAGGTAATGAGCTTCAGGAGCAGTCATTAGTTCAATTCAGACCTTCCAATTCTATGTTTTGTGAACTTCTCACTACACTATGCTGTTGCCACTATGGGCTCTGAACCTGTGTGCCTCAATTTATCATTTGTTAAAGAGGGAGAGAAGACTAAGAGTAAAGTGGTTGGAATTAGGTGGTGATAAAAGGCTCTATTTAAATATCATTATTTGAGTGAAACACGAGTTCATTCTGTGTGTGTGTATGTGTGTATGTGTGTGTGTGTGCACGCATGCCAAAAGTTATGGTTGTGATAGCTTCTCTCTCTCCAACCA
This sequence comes from Trichosurus vulpecula, assembly GCF_011100635.1. Lineage (NCBI taxonomy): Eukaryota > Metazoa > Chordata > Mammalia > Diprotodontia > Phalangeridae > Trichosurus > Trichosurus vulpecula. The sequence goes on from NC_050574.1 coordinate 231,227,765, forward strand.
GCTCTACCCTCCATCCCACATAATGAAAGGCTATCAAATACTGGGGGACAACAGCTTCCCATATATCAATGTGTGATGAAAAGTTTGAGAATATTACTACTGTTTTTGACAAAAACCTTTACCTACTGTATTAATTTTCTGTCATATCATTGTGAAGCTCTACAAATTGCTCCAAGGTTCTGTGGATGATTCTCAAGAAGACTTTTATTTTTAAAAGCCAATTTCCAGTCAAAAGGGTGAATATTACCATCTGTTGCTATTAAATATTTATAGCCAAATTAGATATTTCTGGGGGTATTGGGAAATGAGATAGAAAAGCAAGGAATGTTTGAGTATTTGTTTATTTATAGGTTTACCTGGGTTTGACACATGCCCACATCACCAATCATGATGATACCCATGTGGAAGATAAAGGGACCTGGTTCTTAAAGAAGATATTCTGCATTCGTAGACCATGTGGGTGGGAACAGTCTCATTCTATTGGCTATGTAGTGTGAACTGCCTAGGTCTTTAAAACTACCAGTTGGGATAGTCTTATTTTCTCTGGTGGTGTCCAGGAGTGAATATTTTATTCTCTTGCAGCATGGGCACAATGCACTAAGCTGGGTGGAGGAAGGGCCACCTTCCCTCCCCGTATAAGCCCTACAGCCCCAACAAACAGACTTGGGGTTCTGGTCCATTTTGTTTGTTCTTTTCAGTTCTAGGTGCAGGTGGTGGAATTCCCTGACCTGGGAGATTAAGCCTGGGGACCAGGCCAGATGTTGCAGCCGGCCCAGCTGGAAAATCTTGAGAAGCCAATATGTTAGGACTTGAGCCCAGGGGTACTTTGCACTTGGAACTTAGTGGGACTGATGCTATATAGGAACTGAGCTAAGCTGTGAACCTAATCTTTTTACCCTCCTCAGAGACTGTGATCGTGTAAAGGAGTAGATTATGGCCCCTAGGTATTGAGTGGGGAGGATGTTTATATGCTTGTTTTCTCTATCTTTTAAGTAAATATTACTATGTAAAAGCTAATCTGATTGTTGAGTGGGGAAGACAGTAGGGGCTTGAGCTAACAGCCTAGATATGCCCAAGCTCCTTTAAGGGATCCTGTGAGAAAAATGATTATTTTCTTATCACCTTAATAACCAATTTTATATAAAGGACCCAAACATCCTCTCTTTTTTCTTGCTCATTCAAAGCCCAGCCTCTCAAAGACATTTCTGACTTTGGCAAAAAAATTCACCCCACCCAGACCATCTTATCTAGGTGGAATTCTCACTGTAACCTCACCATTATTCTACTCAGGTAGGATTGGGTAGAAAATAGATTCTTTTGTATAGATTTCTGGAGGTGGAATGATATGGTAAAGTGCTGACATGATCAGAATCACATCCCCCAGACCCTCATTAGAAAAAGCCCACCTCTCATTATAATATTCATTCTCTCATTAACTGTTAACCAGTCAGAGTTGATTTTCACCCTCAGGGACACCCTCTTTTCCAAAGCTATTTAAATATTCAGCTGGCTCCATGTAGGGTCTCTGGTTACAAGAGAAAACACTGACTTTAATTTATTGATTATTTGCTAGCATTATTAATAAATTGATTATTAATTATCCACAAACTGTCTCAGGCTTTTCATTCATCTCACCTGAGAACCCATGGAGAAGGGTGAGACGTATCTAGCTCTCAGGCAATGGGGGCCAGGCTAGTCACTGTTCCATATGTATCAGCAGAGACCTTAACTAGCCTGAGACCAGTCAGACTGGGCTACGGTCTATCATGAAACCAACCTTCCATCCATGTCTCTTATGTTCTTGTATGTCTTAATAATTTGCCACCTATTACTCGCATAATAGGTACTCCTTTTTAGAGCAACAACATTAACAAAAGAGTAGGATTTTTTCCCTTTGACCAGAACAAATGACCAATAATTGAGCTGCATGAGTGCTAAGGAACAAATACTACCTGATATATATCATGTCCTAATAACAAGTAACATAATAGGATCCAGTAAAGAAAAATTGGCTTTTGGCTATGACTGCTACTGACCAAACTAAATCACACGACTGCCAGTCAAACACATAGAACAATTTATATGAAAGCAACTTTTTGATCACCATGGTTTTTTTTTTCTTCCTTTCTTTCCTTTTTGAAAAGTAAAAGTAAATGGAACTGATTGAGTGAGGAATTAATAGAATCTTCTGAAGCCTTTCACTGCCAAAACCCTCATCCAGGCCCATAGTGCCTGGAAACTACTTCCATTTGTAATGTTATGTAATGACTGCTAGTAGATGAGTGAGGGATCTAAGGTCTCTTTCTTCTGACATGTAGCCAAACTTGTACCCTCATTATTAGTACGGAGAAGATCCATGAATAAAATGATGAAAGCTTCACCGGGAAGATGAATTACTTAGGAAGTAGATTATGTGGTTTTATGACTTGGAGTGTAGCACAAGAAGAGAGACATCAAAGTTTAAAGCAGCCTTGAAAATTATATCATTGTATTTGCCAAACCAAATCCTCATCTTTACTCCCTGCTCTACCCCACCCCCACCCTCCACCAGCCTGTTCCCACTCAGGGATATACATTATGAAATAAATGAATAAAAGTGAGATTCTTTCTAACTGCCTGGTACAAATTATTATTTGCACTGGGCAAGTAGTCAAATGGTTATTTCCAAGACTGGTTTTTTTCTGCTTTTGCCCCAGAGCTAGTGAGTTGGAAATAGTCCAGGAACCCAATGTCACAGGTATTATCTTAACAATCATAGAATTGTAGCATTAAAAGGGACCGTAGAGGTCATTGAGGTCAAACATCTTATTTCTCAGATGAAACCACTGAGACCCAGAGTTCCAAATTCTCTCCCTACCCCCCATCCATTCCCATCCCTGCTGAGAAGGCAAGCAATATGATATCAATTACACATGAGAAATTGTGCAAAAGATATTTTCATATTAGCCATATTTTTTTTAAAAGCAAGAAGAACCAAAAAGGTGAGAAAATTATACTTCACTTTGCACTCAGAGTTAATCAGTCCTCTCTCTGGAGGTGGCTAGCATTTTTTTCATCATAAGTCCTTTGGAATTGTCTTGTATCCTTGTATTATCAGAGTAGCCAAGTCTTTCACAATTGGTCATGATTATTATGTTATTACTATGCACAGTGATCTCCCAGGACTTCTCACTTTGCTTTGCATCAGTTCATATAGGTCTTGCCATGTTTTTTTTTTCCTGAATCCCCTCTTGGCATTTCTTACAGCACAGTAATACTCCATCACAATCATATGTCACAACATGTTCAGCCCTTCCCCAATTGATGGGCATCCCCTCAATTTCCAATTCTTTGCCACCACAAAAAGAGCTGCTATAAATACTTTTGTACACATAGGTCTCTTTCCTTTGTCTTTGATCTCTTTGGGTTATGGACCTGGTAGTACTATTGCTGGATCAAAGGGTATGCACAATACTAAAGCCCTTTGGGCATAGTTCTAAATTGTTCTTCAGAATGGTTGGACCACTTCACTATTCTATCAGCAGTTCATTAATGTACCTATTTTCCCTCATCCCCTCCAGCATTTGTCATTTCTGTTAAGTGTGAGGTGGTACCTCAGAGTTGTTTTAATTTGCCATTCTCTAATCAATAGTGATTTAGAGCATTTTTTCATATGACTATAGATACCTTTAATTTCTTCTTCTGAAAACTGCCTGTTTATATTTTTAACCATTTTTCTAGTTGGGAAATGGCTCTTATTTTTATAAATTTGACTCAGTTCTATACTCAGTATATATTTGAGAAATGAGGTCTTTATCAGAGAAATTTTTTGTAAAAATTTTTGATATTCCTTCATTATCTAGGATACTTTTTAGCATAATGTAGTTTCCCTGATTATCTCTTTTAATTAGATCTATTTTTGGTTTTGCTTTGTCTGAGATCATGATTGCTACCCCTGCCTTTTTTGCTTCGGCTGAAGTATGTTAGATTCTGCTCCTGCCCTTTATTTTTAACTCTCTCTGTGTCTTTCTGTTTCAACTGTGTCTCTTGTAATATTGTTGGATTCTGCTATCTGCTTCTGTTTTCAAAATTGTTATTACCAGCTGTCTATTTCCCTCCATTCCATTTTCTTCTGTTTCTTCTTCTTTATCTTTTTATCCTGTCACTCCTCAAAAGTCTATTTTGCTTCTAACCACTGCCTCCTCTAATCTGCCCTCCCTTTTTATCATCCCCCTCCATCTTTCTCTTATCCTCCTCACCTCCTTTTTCTCTATTGGGTAAGTTACATTTCTATATACAACGAGAGTATGTATTTTTTTCTGTCTTTGAACTAATTCCAATGAAAATGAGGTTCAAACATTGCCCCCTTGCCCATTTTCTCCTGCATTATAAAAGTTCTTCGTTGTATACTTCCTTTATGTGAGAAAATATTCCCCATTCTACCTCTCCATTCTCCTAGTGCATCCCTCTTTTACCCCTCCATTTTTTTGGAGATGGTTCCAACATAATTGACTCACACCCATGCCCTTATAAAACTCCTTTTAACTGCCCTAATAATAATAAACTTCTCAGGAGTTATGTGTATCATCTTCCCATAAACAGTTTAATTTTATTGAGTGCCTTATGATTACTCTTTCATGTTTGCCTTTTTGTGCTTCTCTTGAATCTTCTGTTTGAATGTCAAATTTTCTATTCAGCTCTGGTCTTTTCATCAGGAATGCTTGAAAGTCATCTATTTCATTCAATTTCCATTTTTGCCTTGAAGGATTACACTCAGTTTTGCTGGGTAGATTATTCTTGGTTGTAATTCTAGCTCCTTTACCTTCCAGTATATCATATTTCAAGCCCTCTGCTTCTTTTACTTGGAAGCTGTTAAATCTTAGGTGGTCCCAACTATGGATCCATGATTCAATTGTTTCTTTCTGGCTGCTTGAAGTATTTTTTCTTAGATCTAGGAGCTCTGGAATTTTGCTATAATATTCCAGGGAGTTTTCATTTTAGGATCTATTTCAGGAGGTGATCAGTGGATTTTTTCCAATTTCTATTTTGCCTTCTGAATCTAACATATCAGGGCAGTTTTCCTTGAAAATTATTTAAAATATTATGTCTAGGCCTTTTTTAAAAAACTAATTATGGCTTTTAGGTTGTCCATTAATTCTTAAATTATCTCTCCTTGGTCTATTTTCTGGTCAGTTTTTTCCAATGAAATATTTTGCATTTTCTTCTATTTTTCCTTTTTTTTTTAACTTTGTTTTACTGTTTCTTGATGTCGTGCAGAGTCATTAGCTTCCACTTGCCCAATTTTAATTTTTAAGAAATTATTTTTTTCAGTGAGCTTTTGTACCTTTTTTCCATTTGGCCAGTTCTGCTTTTTAAGGAATTATTTTCTTCAATGAATTTTGGTGCCTTTTTTTAACCACTAGGCCAATTCTGTGTTTTTTTTTTTTTTTAAAAGGAAGGCAGGGCTATTGGGGTTAAGTGACTTGCCCAAGGTCACACAGCTAGTGAATGTGTCAAGTGTCTGAGGTCGGATTCGAACTCAGGTCCTCCTGACTTCAGGGCTGGTGCTCTACTCACTGTGCCACCTGCCTGCCCCCAATTCTGTTTTTAAGGTGTTATTTTCTTCAGTATTTTTTTGGCCACCTTTGCCAAGCTGTTAATTCTCTTTTCATAATTTTCTTGCATCATTCTCATTTCTTTTCCCACTATTCCTTCTACCACTCATTTCTTTCTTTAACTCTTCCAGGGATTCTTGTTGGGTTTGGGTCCAATTAGCATTTTTATTTGAGGCTTTCTTTGTAACTGCTTTCACTTTATCTTCTGTGTTTATGCCTTGGTCTTCCTTGCCACTATAATTAGCTTTTAATGGTCAAATTCTTCTTTTTTGGTTGTTGTTCGCTCATTTTTTTTCCAGCCATTTTTTTTTACTTTGAACTTTATGTTAAAGTTGGGCTTTGCTCCCCTAAAGGTTGGCAGGCACTATCTTAAGCTGCAGGCTTTTTTGTTCTGCTGTTTCAGAGCTAGTTCTGGGAGTCTGCAAGTTTTTGGTGCTTCCAAAGGGTGCTGTGATCCTGAGATAGGTGTGGTTACCACTTTCCTGGTCTGTGCTCTGGTCTTTACCCAGGAAGGGCCTCTGGTTCCCTGCAACCACAAGCTCTAGTGTTCTCTTTACTTTGGAATTGTGACCAACTCCTAGAACTCCTCTCCACCCTGGAACTACCACCCAGATCTATGTATGGTCAATAGAGTTGTCAATCGACGCCAGCTGTATGTAGTGCCAGCAAAGGGTCCCCTGTAATCTCTTTCTGACCAGTTATCTGACCTCCTTATCATCTCTGGGCTGAGAACTCCCAAAGCTGCTGTGGCTGCTGTTACAGCTGCCACATGGGCTCCAGACACCAAGTGTCACAGACTTTTTCTGCCACCCTCTTAAGGTTTCTTAGGTTGGAAAAAATGTCTCGCCTTGATCTTTTGTTGGCTACGCCATTCCAAAAGTTGACTTAAGGTGTTATTTCAAAGTTTGGAGGGGAACACTGGGAGAGTTCAAATGGGTGGCTACTCCTAATCTGCCATTTTTCAGGGTAGTTCTAATTAAGAAGGTCCGACTATGGAAAATCATGTGCTTGGTTCAGTCGCATGCCGTACTGCTGGTCCCTTTACTATACATCTTTCACACATTCTGCTATGAGTTAGTTCAGAGAAAGATTCATAAGATACCAACCCAACTCCACCCCTTCATTTTAAATGGCTAAATAATAATAAGGCCTTCATTGAAAATTAAAATATTTCAGGTCTTCTACAAAAGCACTGTTCATATAATATAGTTTGGGCATGTCAAAACATAATTTTTAACAAAAACATAGTTTAAGCATATCTGGATAGACAAACAGAGTACAGAAAACTGTCTTAGCTGGCTTCACCTTTGAATGGGATCATAGATTTAGGGTTTGTGTAGCCATGAATTCCTTCTATGATTGTGCCAATACACCCACTTCTAATAAAAAGACATGTTATTCTGCTGGGGGCAGCTAGGTGGTACAGTAGGTAGAGTGCTGGGCCTGGAATCAGGAAGACTCATCTTCCTGAGTTCAAATCTGGCCTCAGATACTTAAATACCTCTTCGACCATGAACAAGTCACTTAATCCTTTTCCCTCAGTTTCCTTATTAAGTCAGGAAGACTTAATTTCAAATCCAGATTCAGATACTTATTAGTTGTGTGACTCTGGGCAAGTCACTTAACCTGTGTTTGCCTCAGTTTCCTCGACTGTGAATGGGGATGATAATAGCATTTACATCCCAAGGTTGTTGTGTGGATCATACAAGTTAGTAATTATAAAGCATTTACTATATTTCCTGGCACATTGTGAGCTCTATACAAATGTTAGTTATCACCACCACCATCATCATCACTGGCTCTGTAGTAAATCTATTACCCTATCATGCAGTAGAGTTTGTTGTTGTTTAGTTGTGTCTGACTCTTCATGACCCCATTTGGTGTTTTCTTGGCAAAAAGACTAGACTGGTTTGCCATTTCTTTCTCCAGCTCATTTTACAGATAATGAAACTGAGGGAAAAGGGTTAAGTGACTTGTTCATGGTCGAAGAGGTATTTAAGTATCTGAGGCCAGATTTGAACTCAGGAAGATGAGTCTTCCTGATTCCAGGCCCAGCACTCTACATACTGTACCACCTAGCTGCCCCCAGCAGAATAACATGTCTTTTTATTAGAAGTGGGTGTATTGGCACAATCATAGAAGGAATTCATGGCTACACAAAGCAAATCCACTGGAATCTAGTCTCTGTTTTGTTTAGATGCTCACTGTGTGTGAGGTCTACCTGTCAGTGATTCTATGATTCTTAAGAAATGTTCAGTAACGCCAAATATCTTTATTGATAAAGAGGAACAAAACTGAGGAGTTGTCATAAGGAAGTTTTTCTTTTTTGAAAATAGTAAATTTTGTAAGTTTGCAAAATGAAACAAAAACACTTTGTTTAGCTGCATTTAGATGCAAATGAAAAAATATTAAAGCAAATGAGAAATGATTTTCTCTTCAAGATGAAAAATAGAGGATGCAGTTTCTCTAAATCAGAATTAACATAGTCTTTTATTAAAGATTACATGAATAAATTCTTAAATTTATGAATAATGGTAATTATAATTGTTGACCTTGCCAACGGAAAGGCCCTGCATACTTTTCTCTCCTCTCATTAGATTATAAGAGCAGGGTCTAGGTTGTAGCTACTCTGTGTGTCCTCAGCACGTAGTAGACAGCAAGTAGTTAATAAAGTCAGTAAAATGGAATCAACAACAAAATTGATGTGATTTTAAATATTGAAGAATAGAAGCAGACTGCCATAGTTGATAGAGTGGGGAATTATGAAGATCTGAGTTCAAATCCCATCTTTAACCTATGTGTACTAGCTGTGTGATCCTGGACAAGTCACTTGGGCAGTCCCTCTGCCTTCCCCTCAACTCTATAGGCTCAACATTCTAGATAAATTGTTTATTTGAATTGGTGGTGGATGTTCCTACACTAGGAATTTCCAACCCAGATGAAGTTTCAGGTAGAGACCAAAACTAGTTTCAGGAATAACCACAAACTAATACTGAAACACCTTGCAGCCTAAAGGCAGTCCTTCCATTTTTCTCAAGACATGCTCAAGGGTTATAGCATAGCAAGGCTTATGTATAAAATTCTTGTGGAACCTTTTTCTTTTTTAATATATGTATATGTAAATATATATATGTGTACATATATGTATATATATATATATATAATTTATTTATTTTCAGTTTTCAACATTCACTTCCATAAGTTTTTGAATTTTCTCCCCTTCTCTTCCCAAAACAGCACGCAATCCAATATGGGCTCTACACATACATTCCTATTAAACACATCTTCACATTAGCCATTTTGCACAGAAGAACTATAACGAATGTGAGAAGCCATGAGAAAGAAAACAAAATAAAACAAAAGAGAAAAGAGTCTGCTTCATTCTGCATTCCTACTCCATAGTTCTTTCTCTGGATGTGGATGGCATTTTCCATCATGAGTCCTTTGGAATTGTTTTAGGTCCTTGCATTGCTGAGAAGGGGTAAGTCTAAAAAAAAAAATCAGTCCTCGCACACTGCGGCTATTACTGTGTACGATGTTGTCTTGGTTCTGCTCATTTCACTCAGCATCAGTTCATATAAGTCTTTCCAGGTTTTTCTGAAGTCTGCCTGCTCATCACTTCTTATAGCACAATAGTATTCCATTACATTTTCTATACCACAACTTGTTTAGCCATTCCCTGATTGATGGGCAGCCCCTGGATTTCTGGTTCTTGGCCACCACAAAAAGAGCTACTATAAATATTCTTTTACATGTGGGTCCTTTTCCCATTTTATGATCTCTTTGGGATACAACCCTAGGAGCGATATTTCTGTGTCAAAGGGTATGTATATATTTATAGCCCTTTGGGTATAGTTCCAAATTGCTCTCCAGAATGGTTGGATCAGTTCACAGCTCCACCAACAATGAATTAGTGTTCCAACTTTCCCACATCTTCTCCAACAATTATCATTTTCCTGTTTTGTCATGTTAACCAATCTGATAGGTATGATGTGGTACCTCAGAGTTGTTCTGATTTGCATCTCTCTAATTAAGTGATTTAGAGCATTTTTTTCATTTGGCTATAGATAGCTTTAATTTCTGGGAAACCTTTTACAAGGGGATTTTTTTGACATAAGAAATTACATGGGTCTTATGTGATGGAAGCAGGTCCACTATTATAAACATAAACATTACACTCACCTTTAACAGAATAAAAGAGATCATGTCTTTTATATCACTTGCATTTGATGCAATGTGCCCTCATTTTACAGGAAATTTTCCTTCCTTAAAGAAATCTATCCCAACCACAATAAAAACCATCATTGATTACTTCTTTGGAGACATTCATAACCAGATCTTTGATGAAAAGCTTTATAATGGCTTTAAATGAGGTGTATTGAACTGTTTTGTCAATTCATTGTAGGAACAGTTACATGGCCAATATTTAATATGAAGTAGACAATTCCTATGAAAGGTATTATGTTAGTTATGCAATCTTTGCCTTTAACTCCACTATTTTTTATTTTAGGTCTTTTAAGATTTAGCTGGAAAAAATATCACCCATCTATTATAGGACTCCATGAAATAACTAAACTCCTTTCCAAATTAAAGGATAGCAAAATGATATGATACTTTCTGCATAGGGTAGAGATAACTATTTTGTTTTGCTTATATACACAAATAGCTCCAAGTGTTCCCTAAAGACTAGCTGTGAACATGACCATAGGAATTTCAGAGTGGTTTCAGATCCTATAGGACAGAGAGCTGACATTTTGGGGCTACTGAACCAACTTAAGTTGGCTCATGACTGCAAACTCTCCTTTAGAACTGAAAAGTCTTGCATGGAAGTGGTGTCTGAGAAGGAAAGAAAGTGGAGATGTGTCCTCTTCCTCCTCCCACCTCTATCCCAAGTTCAATTCAACCTTCTGGCTCATTAAAAATCACATTTTTGCATGTAGTAATCCTCCAGACATACATAATTTAGATTTATTAAACTCTAATCAGTTAAAACAGCCCAGACAGTTGGTCACAGGCCAGAGAAAAGGCCTTAGAGGCTCAGACTCAGTTAACATCTGTAGCAAAATGCTTGTTACCCTTCTGAAATCTATTCAAGAACTTAGATACCATGATTTTGATCATTTCAACCCCATGTTCCATGCTCTTTTCTCCTTGCCCTCTCAGCTGAAATCCTAACATTTGGGGGGAAAGAGGTTATGGAAACAGATTGGGCTTGATTGTAGCTTAGAGGATAGTATGTTGAATTTGCCTTCAGTAAGACCTGTGTTCAAATCCTTTGACACTTAATTAGCTGGGCAAGTGTGATGCTGGGCAAGTTGCTTTGCCTTTCTCAGCCTCAGTTTCCTCGTGTGTGAAATGGGGATACTAAATAGCTGTAACACTTGCCCCAGGCTGCTAAGTGGTACAGTGGATAGAGCGCCTGGCCCTTGAGTCAGGAAGACCTGTGTTCAAATGTGGCCTCAGGAGTTTGTTAGTTGTGCAAGTCACTTAACCCTGTTTGCCTCAGTTTCCTCATCTGTAAAATGAGCTGGAGAAGGAAATGTCAAACCACTCCAGTATCTTTGCCAAGAAAACCCCAAATGGGGTCACGGGAGAGTTATATGACTCAACAATAACCACAGCAGCAGAAGCAGCAGCAGCAGCAGCAGCAGCAGCCACAAAGCCCTTCCCCCTAGGGTTGTTGTGAGGATCAATAAGATAAAGGCTATAAAAGACGCAAAACCTTAAAGCATCGTATAAATGCCAACCATGATGATGCTAAAACAGTACCACCAGAGAGAGGTGCCATGTATTATATGGACAAATAACTTTGTCTCCAGCACCCTTTTCTTCACACCTTTTTCTTTCTTTTCAGGATTCACAGAAAGGTTAAAGACAATCAGGCCTTTAAGAGAAAGCCGTCTTTCCAGCTAGATATAAGAACACTTCCTGAGACTTACAGTTGTGATTACATGTGAAAAAGTCTGACCATATTATGAATTATGAATTAATATTGATGTCCCATCAACCAGAGCAGTGCATTTATACTTAGGCATAAGTTAGAGAAAGGCCAGGATTCTGATTGGCAATCCAGAGGGAAGGGCACTCAGACAACAGCAGCATGAATCCTTTCTCCACACCGTAAATGGGGTGTGTTTACTCTCTAGATGGTATTAATTTTGGCGTAGGTCTGTTTCCAGGTTTTACACTGTAGTGCAGGAACGAGACGTTGAGTTCTGGGGTAGAGCTAAGTGCACCTCCTGACTTGAGGCAGCTTTGCTTTTGCTTTGGGTTAATGGAAGAGGAAGCAATCTCATTCAGAAGGGTGGTTTCTGGCACCTTAATTAGTTGTTGCAATATTTGTAGCATGAGGCCCCTTAAGAAAACAATTATGTAAAATGGGATTGCCCACTTAAAACTTTATGTAATCTATTTCTTATAGTAAATTGCTGAATGTTCCCAATTTTCCTTTGTGTAGTTCCTGTGATATTTAATAATATGGATAATTATAATCATAGTTTTTATTTATATAGAATGCTAACATTTGCAAAGCACATTATATTAATAATAATAATAATGACAGCTAGCATTTATATAGCACCTACTGTATGCCAGGCACTGTGCTAAGCACTTGACAAATATAATTTAATTTGATCCTCACAACCACCTTGGGAGGTAGGTGCAATTAATATTCCCATTTTACAGATGAAGAAACTCAAGCAAGCATATGTTAAGTGACTTGCCTAGTATCACACAGCTAATAAGTGTCTGAAGCTGAATTTGAATTCAGGTCTTCCAGCGTTTAATTTGATCCTCATAACATCCTGTGATGTAGGTGCTGTTATTTTCCCCCATTTTACAGATGAGGAAACCGAGTCTGAAAGAGATTAAATGACTTGACCAGGGTCACGCAGCTAGTATCTGAGATACGGTTCAAATCCAGTTTTTCCTAACTCCAAGTTCAGCATTCTATTTGCTCCACGAGGCCACTTCCTATGAATGATCTATAAAACAGAGAGAGGTTGCCTAGATCTGTGTACCCCAAACTGAGCGTGGTATCAATGATTTTTGGTTAGTCTCCCCATTTCGTCCCTTCCCTCCGGCTCCATCTTCCTCTCTTTTCCAATATGTGCCTTGAGCATGAAAGCAATTCCTAATGGTTGTGGTAGATGAGTAATAAAGAATAGGAAAGAAAGTGGTGCAGGAATAACCTGTGACTTTGGTAGAGTGGAGAACTCCCATAGGATCTTCTAATACCAGTAGGTCACCACTTCACACGACTTAGTAGGTCAGTCTTAGGGAGATTGTGCCTTACCCGGTATCACACACCATTAAGTGTCATTTGTTGTTGTTTTTGGGCAGTCCTGTCCAACTCTTCGTGACCCCATTTTTTGGGTTTTCTTGACAAAGATACTGGAGAGGTTTGCCATTTCCTTCTCATTTTACAGATGAGGAAACTGAGGGTTAGGTGACTTGCCCAGAGTCACACAGCTAGTAAGTGCCTGAGGTCAGACGTGAATTCAGGTTTTCCTGACTCCAGGCCGGGCACTCCATCCACCGTGCCACTTAGCTGCCCCAGGTAGGTGTCATGCAGGCGATTTAAACCCAGGTCTTCCTAAGTCCAAGCCCAGAACTTTACCTATTACATTTTGCTACCCCTTTTTAATAATAGTAGCCATGTGAGTCCATGCAAATTAGAGCTAAATAATGAGGAAATGCTGTTTGCTTTTGGGTGAGCCAGATAGGACTTTCAGGAGAATCTCACTGCAGACTGAGCGAGCTTAAACAGGTCTCCCTTTATGGCCTGAAATCCAATACTGAGAATAAGGGGAATAACTACTGCTTACCTAATTGCCAATTTCATTTTTTTTTCTCCAGGAGGGAGACTCTTCAGCAGAGATACCGCATGCAGTGGCTTTACACGCATAATAATAAGCTGAGGTGCTTTAGTGCCACCTCAAGCCAGGACAGTTCCATCCTTTCCCCATTCCCTGGCTGCCACCTGCCCTCTGTCATAGCCGCTGAGCAGCAAAACCAACTCATTAGTCTCTTTCATGATTCAACAGCTGCTCCAGGAGAGGGTGAGAAGGAGAGGAGTCAGGCCATGAGGAACAGGGGAGAAAATGAGACCAAGTCTAAGCAAAGAAGGTGATGGAGCTGAGATGAAGGAATATGAGAAGATGAGATGGATCGATAAGCTAGGGCCTCCTTTGGCTTATCATACCCAGCCTCTTTTGTTATATGAATGTCCCATTCATACTTCTCCTTCCCATTTATTCACTTTTAATGCAAGTAAAAAATGTAGTTTATAGTTCTCACCTTCACAGTGGAAACTGGATAGAAGAAAGAAGGCTACTAAAGATATCAGGTTCAATCTGGCCTAACCTAAGTCCTAGTAATAGCTATAATTTTTCGCATAGTATTCCCCATTCTGTAATTCCAAACACTATATGCTTTGGTGGCCAAATACCTCTTCTCTTTTCCAAAAGTTCCCAAAGTATTCTTTGACCTGCACTGAAATTTCTTAGGCTCAGCCAGGCAACTTTTTGCCATTAGGGATAAGACAGTAATTGATCTGAATCTGAGTTCTTTTTGCCATCAGGGATGATACAATAGCTTGTCTGAATCTGAGTTCCTATATTTGTAAAAGAAACTGAGTGATCTTGGAGTAGGGGTTCTCGGTTTGTGGCCCATGGATCCCCGAGGGGACAATGAGTATGTGTAACAGCAACTACACTGACATACTCAGGATGGCTGCTAGTGCAGATTCTTAGATCTGCTTTACTAAGGAAAGCAACTTAAAAGGGGTCAATGATCTTCTTTAATTACATAAAAATACAAAGAGAAATAAAGACCAGATAGGGCTCTATGACTGAATCAAAGCTTTACATCCACTACTGAATCAAGAGAGCCTTTACCTCTGAGGAGTTGGGGAGCTCTGAACATATGGCCACTCAGAGTCTTGACCAGGGGATCACAACATCTTTCTCATAAGCGAGCCCCCAAAGCAAAAGCTCACCTTTCACAATATATACCTTTCACCTAATAGGCTGAGTGCCTAATTAAAAATTAACCAAAGGTGTGCAAGCCTTCTTATAAGCAAGCTTCCCTTAATGGGCTCCATTAATGGGCAGAGAAGATCTTACATGGCCTTATTAACATTACAGTACCGAAATTTCAGGGGGGCCTACGAGCTTGCACAAGAAAAAAATCACACATGTAATTGAAATGTAGCATTTCCTTCGATTACAAATGTAGGCAGCAAACATTATCCTGAGGAGTCCATAGGTTTCATCAGACTGCCAAAGGGGTCCATGAGGCAAAAAAGGTTAAAAGCCTCTGTCCTGGAGGTTTAAAGTATGTCTTCTTTTGCTGAGTTCATTTACTTGTGAATAATTAAGCATTCTTTACTGGTTTTTGAAGTGTAACTCTGAAAAGAGTAAATATGAGAAAACTGTAGAAAACAGAATGGGAAAGTATCCTGGGAAGGAAAACGCCATCTACTAAATTATGGTCCCCAAAACATGCTTTAAAAAGGCCAAGTGTAGACCGTAAAACATAAAATGGTATCTGTAGAGCAGTGCAGCAGGACTGTAATGAATTGAGTTGTAGAATTTTATTTTTTAAAATGAGTTGGAGATCAGTTAACATACATACATCTATATCTATACACATTACTACATACCTCAAATAAACAGAAGTTCAAAGTACTGGAAATGGACTTGAGAATGAAGTGCAAGAAAAGCAACATTTGAAATTGGGTAATTCTGCATCTTAGTGTTAGTCCTCCAACAAGCATTTATGAAGTGCCTTAGATATGCTAGGCATTGGAGGGAGGCAAAAGATAGTTCTGGTTCTCAAGGTACTTGCAGTCTAATGGGGGAGACAATATGCAAACATGACCAACTGGGCATATTCAACAGTGGTCGGGCATTAGAATTAAGAGGGATCAGAAAAGGCATCTTGTAGAAGGTGGGATTTTAGAAGGAAGTCAAGAAAGGTGGGAGGTAGATGAGGAGGGAGAGAGTTCCAGGCATGGGGGACAGACAGAGAAATTTCTTGGGGTCAGAAGGTCAATGTCACTGGATGGCAGAGTACATGGTGGTGAGTATGGTATAAGAAGGGGCAGCTAGGTGACGGAGTGGATGGAGTGCTGGGCTTAGAGTCAAGAAGACTCATCTTCCTGAGTTCAAATCTGGTCTCAGATACTTACTAGCTGGGTAACCCTGGGCACACACCTGTTTGCTTGTAAAAATGAGTTGGAGAAGGAAATGGCAAACCATTCCAGTATCCCTGCCAAGAAAACCCCAGTAGGGTCACAAAGAGTCAGACACGACTGAAAAATGACCAAATAACATGATAAAAGAAAACTGGAAAGATGGGGGACCGGTTATGAAGGGCTTTGAATGCCAAACAGAGGGTTTTGTATTTGATCCTAAAAGTGATAGGGACGGGGCAGCTGGGTGGAGCACTGGCTCTGGAGTCAGAAGGATCCGAGTTCAAATCTGGCCTCAGACACTTGACACACTTACTAGCTGTGTGACCTTGGGCAAGTCAATTAACCCCAATTGCCCTGCCTTCCCCCCTCCAAAAAAAAAGGCACGAGAGAGAACCCACTGATTCAAGCTGAAGCAGGTTATTTATTGTAATTATTTATATGCCATTGGAACACAGGACACAGGGCCAAGTAGCCCAGCTGGCTCAAGAGATATTAAATAAGAGACATTCACTCCTTGCTTTGGTGTCCTCATGTACACTGTTGGTTCAGGAGTTTATAAGAGGTTATTCTTGTAAGAGAGAATGCCACCTCCTACATGAGACCCTTCCGGATCCCCCCAGTTGTTGGCGGTTCTAGTCGTCTTCCTGAAATTATTTTGTGTTATTTATCCGTGTACGTGATGATAGCCTTGTGCCCCTTGAGGGCAGGGACTATTGGTATCCCTAGCACCAAGGACAGTGCCTGGTGCTTAGTAGGTACTTAAGGATTTACTGTCGCGTTGTATTGAATGCTTGCGCACGTTAGCAAGCTCCAGTGGGCAATCTTCCCAAATGTTGCATTCATGGTTAGAAGTCAATGGTGGCTATCAACACAAATCCATTCATATTTTCTTGTTCTCATTGAAAAGTGGTAGGAAAACGGAGGTCTATTCAGACCTTGTTTCTTATTCCTGTGTCATCATCCACCTCCTGTTGAAGCTGAAGAGCAGTTTCCTGGAGAGGGAGACGGGTTGTGAGTGAAACCCTGAAAGCCGAATGATCTTTGTAGCGGAGTCAGCTTGGTACTTGAGTGAAGCCATAAAAAAGGCAGAGTTTACTGCAGAAGGGCTCCCCCTGCTGGTAACTCAGCAAACTTCAGCATCCTTTTCTGCACGGACCCGGCCACGGGGCTTCTTCCTGCTGCCTGGCAGCTTAACCCAAAGCAGCTGCTGCGGCGGCTATCGTAGGGGCCTCCTTCCCCAGTACGCTCCGCTCCTAGGCACTTTCATGTTCCCAGACTCACTGCAGATGTTTCTTTATGACCCGTCAAAATGTTTGCTAAATATCATCTGTTAATTTCTAAAACATCCTGGCTAGGATCCTTTTATGTGTAACTCAACCCCAGATCTTTAAAATAGACCATGACAATTTAATGTGTATATTAAATTGACATGGTCTATTTGATACACATATAATATGCGATATATAAACACACACACACACACACACACACACACACACAGAGGGATAGGTGCTGCAACTGTGATTTCTTTGGTGTAAGGAACTCCCAGGTGAGGAAAGCCCCTGTACTAATTAATGCAGGTTGCAGAGAGTTGCTTAGAGAAGGAATAAGCAGGTACTATGTGCCAGGCACTGAATTAAGGGCTTTTTACAAATATCTCATTTAAGCCTCACAACATCTCCTTGGACGTAGGTGTTGCTGTTGTGACCCCATTTGGGGGCGGGGAGGGTTCTTTGCAAGGATACTGGAGTGGTTTGCCATTTCCTTCTCCAGCTCATTATACAGATGAAGAAACTGAGACAAAGAGGCTTCAGTGACTTGCCCAGGGTAACACAGCTAGTAAGTGTCTGAGACCTGATTTGAACCTAGGAAGATGAGTCTTCCTGACACCAGGCCTGACATTCTAACCACTGCACCATCTAGCTGTCTCTCTCACACACATACATATACACATATGATATATGTTTATATATTTATATTTATAAACATAATATATGCATATGTGTGTATATTGCCTGAAGGTGTTACCTAATATTTCCATTCCCATCATAGGCTCAAAGATACAGAATCGGAAGGGGTCTTAGAGAGGGTCTAATACAATCCCTTCATTTTATGGAGGTTTAAAGGAGTAATGTGACTTTCTCAAGGTCACACAGATGGTGGAGCTGAGTCCTCTTACTATAGAGACAATACTGCTTCTAGTACTCCAGTGCCCATTGCCCTAGCCAAGGTCTTCAGCTTTTATAAAAGTGTGACCAAATCCAAGGCCTGACTATGGGCCACAGAGGAATATTTTTGTTCCTAGGAGCTGCCACAGCAGGACTGGCTCACTGCAAAACAACGTAGGAGAATCCCTCGTGTCTCCAATAAGGTGTCCCTTTCCTCCAGCTGATAAACTGAATTACATCGAAGTGCTCAGTATTTAATATGTTATTTCTGCTAGGGGCAGTTATATTTTTAAAGATAATACACGCTTTATCTAAAGGAGGGAATCTCTAATAGTGGAATTGCCCTGCAAATCACACATGAAACAAGGACCTCATTCCTTACCTTACCCCATGTGGTTCTTTTTTGTACATGGAATGAGGCCAATGGATATGTGATCAGTTGCTAGGGCAGGTAAAAGTCAGAGCTAGGTGTGCCTCCAGAAGTTTCTCTAATTAGGGGACAAATAGATCCCTCGGCAAGGGCTACTTGGCAACAGCCCCACATTCTCCACTCTTCCTGACCACCTACTACTCCCTGGGTTTCTGCTCCTCATGCAATTTGAAATTGAGCCAACTGGGGATATAGTGAGACCCGATTCTCCTCCCCTTCCCCTTTCCCTTCTTGCTGTATGCTTCCTGAGGCCCTGATCCAGGAAACTGGGAGACAGCAGCTATGATGGGAACCTCTTTTCTGGAAAGGGAGTCTGTGGAGGACAAGCATTCGCTGATTCCAGGGCATTCCATCACAGCAGCTGCAACCAATCACTCTTCTGACCCCAGTGCCTTGCAGAAGGTCTACCCTTAGAAACTTCTTTGATTCAAAAACATCCCCAGTTATTTGGATTGGATTTTATCCCAATTGATCCCCTATGATCAGAGGCCTTTTTGTGTCACAGGCAGACATTTATAGTCACTTTGCTGCCTTGGTCATTCAGAAGAACAGGAGAAGAATTTATAGCTCATTTAAAAACGCATTTATCCAGTGATTTCCTCCTGATGGCCCCATGAGGCCAGTAGTATTAGTATCATACTATTTGACAGAAGAAGGAATTGGGGTTCAGAAAAATTGAGTGACTTATCACTGGCTCCATAATTAATGGGTGCCAGAGTCATCATTCAAAGCCAAGCACCCAAGGGTTCAAGTGTGCTACTCCTTTCCTCAAGAAACTTCTGTGGCTCCTGATTCTCTCTAGGTCAGAGTTTCTTCATCTTTTTTGTGTCATAGGCCCGGTTGGCAGTCTGGTGAAGCCTATGGGATGGGCCCCTTCTGAGATGATTTTAATCTAATTTTAATTTAATGATTTTAAATGCATACAGTGAAATACTTGGGGTTGGTTACAAAGCAAACCAAAGCTTAGTGAAAATAAAGATGTGGGTTTTTTTCTTGTCCATTCATGAACCCCAGGTTAAGAAGCACTGCTCTGGGATTAAATGAGTGCCTTTGTTTGGCATTTGAAGCCCTTTCAAAACTAGCTACATGCTACTTTTCCAGGATGACTGCACAATGCCTCTCCGCCCCCATCCACCCTCCCCCCCCCACATACACATACACACACACACACTTCAGATTCCATCCATACTGGCCTCCTTGTTATTCCTTGTTCTCAACATTTACATTATTTCTAACATGTCTCCTTTATCTATAACCTGTGTAATGAGAGAGCTGGCCAATGAAGACCTTCCATGTCCTTAGAGCATGTTCAAATCTGTTCTTCTTGGTGGGTTATATAGAGCATGTAGAGATTTATCTACAATTGGAATACTTTTCCTTCCTGCCCCTTCTTCTTAGACTCCCTAGCTCCCCTTAGGGCCCAGCTCATCTACCACTTCCTACAAGAAATCTATGCTCATCTCCCAGGTAGCTAGGTGACACAGTGGACACAAAACTGAGCCTGGATGCAGAAAGACCCAAGTTCAAATCTGGCATCCAACACTTACTAGCTGTGTCACTCTGGTCAAGTCATTTAACCATAGCTATAAAATGAGGATCATAATAGCACCTACCTCACAGGGTTGTTGTGAGGATCAAATGAGACAATTGCTTAATTTCATAATATGAAGCACTTAGTAGGTGCTTAATTAATTTTCTTTACAATCTTTCCCTTCCAGTTATGAGTGTCTTCCTGACAACCCCTCAAGTTACTTGTATATGCTTTGTACGTACAAAGGCAATTGAATAGTGAATAGAGAGCTGTCCTTAGAGCCAGAAAGCCCTGGGTTCAAGTCTTCTCTCTGACACCGATTGTGTGACCCTGAGCAAGATGTTCACCTTTTAGTGTCCAGGCGGCTAAATCTATAAGTTTCAGAGAAAGTGCTGACCTTCATCGGTGGAAAAACTCTCTACTGGAATGAAATCACAGATCTAATTTTTTGATACACTTACTAATCTGAGTTCACATCATTTCCCCCAGTTGAACTCAAACTCTCTGAGGGCATAAATGACTTTAATTTTTGATTTATATCTCCAGGCACTAGTATCCTGCCTGGCACATAGTAGGTGTTTAGTAAATATTTGTCAAATGAACAAATTGATTAAGCAGACTCCAGAGCCAATGTTCTTTCTCCAACACTACCTTGTCCTTGATTGGGAGATGGAGAAGATGAAGATTTCAGATGAAATCTCAATGTAAGATTTACTCAATTAAGCAACCTTAATGGCTTCTACTAATAAGAAAAAAAACACAAAAAGCTTGTAAATGCTTGATGACCACAATCTCTTGGCTTCTCCTATCCTCTGGAAATCAACACAATGTCTGCTAATATCCTGATGGAGTATTGATTTACTTCTTCAATGCTTGGTGTTCATTCTTTCTGCAAACTGGATCACTCTCATTCAAAAGGTGTGTGATTTCCAGGCCTAGCTCACAAAATAGGGGGAAGAACTCATTGTCGAGGAGGGTAACGCACAGATGTAGGAGACTTGGGCCATTTTTTAAGCTAGCAAGCAGGTAAGAGAATAGGCTTATCAATATTTCTGTTCTTAAATCACAGGGAGAAGGGGAGTAAGTAATTCCAAAGGCCTCTGGGGGCTAACAGCAGCCTACTTTAGGAGAATAAGGTGGAGTTGCAACAAGCCTACTGAACTCTTCTCTGTGTACTCCAGGATCCAGTGACACTGGCCTCCTTGCTGTTTCTGGAACAAGATGCTCCAACTCTCAATTCCGTGAATTTTCACTGGCTATTCCTGATGTGTAGAATGTTCTTCCTCTTTATCTCCACTCCTTGGTTTCCCTGGTTCCCTTTAAGAATTTGCTAAAATGCCATCTTCTGCCTTTTCTAATTCCCCTTAATGCTAGTGCCTTCTCTCTATTAATTATCTCTGATTTTTCAGAAATATATCTTCTTTGTATATAACTTTTTTGCATGATAAGCCTCATGAGACTGAGCTCTTTTGAGCACTGCCTTTTCTTTGTATCCCCAGAACTTAGTGCAGTGTCTGACACATAGCAGGAACTTCATAAATGCTTGTTGATTTGATTTGATTTGGGTGCATTGTAAACAGAGGGAGGCAGAACCTGCAAGTCTTGGTTCTGAGTCACATTGGATACGTAGGATGTGTTCAGAATTGTTTCTTTTCTATGGTGAGAGTCAGCACAGTATAGTAAATATCATGGCATAGCCAACCTCAGCACCAGGAAATCTCCTAGGGCTCCAGCCCAGCCTCAGCCTCATGCTGCCTGTGTGATTCTTGAGAAGTCACTCAAAGTCTCAGTGTCCCAGGAGACTCGAAGATCACAAAAGAAGGTGCTGAACTTCATGGCCAGAAGGAGTTTCTTTATCAGGGACTTTTCTACGCCAGTGAAATCACGGGTGTCGTTCTTCTTCCTGTTTTCTAATTAAGTTCCTTTAATTTATGCTTTCGGATAATGAGTATTTATTTCCTCATTATCTGAAAGCACAACAACAACAACACAACAATACAACATCAATTTCTTCATTAAAGATTTTATTCTTCACATGCTTCAAAACATCTATGACTTAACTGGTGGAGTGCTTTCTTCCGTGCACCTTTCCACACCTTAGCAGACAGTTTCATGAGTTACAGCAGCCAAAAATCTTCATTACCTGGACTGGCAGCCTTCTGATGCTGAGCCCCTATGACTAACTTAGCCTTCCTGGTCTTGGGACAACACCCATATCATCTGATGCTTGGCCTGATCAGTGGTTTAGAGCTGGAAGGAATCTTAGGGATCATCTATTACAACAGCATTATCTTCTAGATGAGAAACTGATGTCCGTAGAGTTAAATGCCTTGTCCAAGGTCACAGAGCAGCTAAGTGGCACAGTGGATTGCATGACTGGTTCTTGAAGTCAGGAAGACTCATCTTTCTGAGTTCAAATCTGGCCTCAGACACTTGTCAGCTGTGCGATCCTGGGCAAATCCCCTAACCTTGTTTGCCTCAGCCTCCTCATCTGTCAAATGAGCTAGAGAAGGAAATGGCAAACCAGTCCAGGTTCTTTGCAAGAAAATCCCAAATGGGGTCATGGAGAGTGGGACACAACTGAAATGGCTGAACAGTAGCAACCACAACAAGGCCACACAAGTAGTCTCAGAGCAACCCTATGCAAAGACAGAGCTGAAGCTAGAAATTAGGAATTAGTGAGGAAGCAATACATGTTTGGTCGATGGGGGTGGGATTTGACTGTGATGTGAAGTCACACTGGGAGAGGGAGTGATCTGTCCCTCAGAGTCTAGCTTTGCCCCATGGGCAGTATGGGGGAGGGGTGAGCTGCCTTGGCAGATGGTGCCACATGGTAATTGTACTGCATGGTGATATGGGTTAGCAGAAGACTGTGAGATTAGATGAAGGGTCACCTTGGGAAGAAGCATGCCTTCCTGGGGAAGCAGTGGGCACCCTCCACGTTAGTGCCCCATGTTACTTACAAGGTCTAATTCCAGTCTTTCTACTTGGTAGGATCTGCTAGAGTTTGTGCTGCATTAGGATGCCCTTTGATAACCCTGGGTCACCTCCACGCTATCATGAGGTATTGGGGTAAGACTCCAGGGGAGGAAACATTTCACATAAAAGTAAAATGTTCCTTTTCGATGTGAGCCATTTGGCTTTGGGCCATTAACTGACTTGATTCTTTGAAGGGCTTGTGATTTTACTGGTGTGGGTATTCTCTTCATAGGTGTGGACTACAGCCCCTCTAGGCTCTGTATACCAAATGATTCTTGTCCAAGTTTTCTCATAATTTCTCTGTATGAGGTTCTGTCCGTGTTCTTTCGGTTTCTTGGGGTAGGGATAGGTACTAATGCACCACTTGAGCTGTCTTTCATTGTTGGTATTTGATCAGCCTCTTCCTATTCTGGTCACACTTATCTTTGATAATGTCCTTTTATACCTTTATTATGACAGCAAGGCCCTAGGTAAGTGGGCAGGAGATATCACATTTGACCATTTCTGTGACTGGGTAAGCTATTTCAATTACTTCTAAACCCAGAGAGTTCTTTTAAAATGGCATTTAGATAAAATTTCAGTCTCAATAAACTAACTTCTAAGGTGGAGCAAGATTTCATTTCTGTTGTAAACTCTCCCTCTAGAGTTCCCTTTGAAGTTTGGGAGAGCCAGACACACAAAAGGTCCCTGGAGATGTGGAGAGAATTATAGATCTCACCCATCATGTTTACCTTTACACTGAACTCCTCACCTTTAGCCCTCTCTCATTTTTGAGGCAGCATGGGAGAGTAGGAAGCACACTGAACTTGGAGTCTGGCTCTGCTACGTACTAGCTGTATGATCATAGCAAAGGATTTTTCCTTTCTGAGCCTTAATTTTCTCTGTAAAATGAGGGGGTTGGATTAGACTCCCCCTGAAGTTGATTCCAGTTCTAACATCCTATCAACAGAATCTATTTAACTTTCATCACACATACACACACACACAAAATTTTAAAATGAGAATGACTCACTTTTTCATCTGAATATTTTTATTTACTCCTTGTTTAACAAAAAAACAACAAACCAACCCGTAGTCCTTAACTTCCTTCAAGGTACGGTTCTGGTGCCACTCCCTACACTGGGCCATTGACTTTCTCCTTTAAATTTTTTACATTTATTTTTTAGGTCCAGACCTATGATTTTTTTTCCATGTAGAGAACTCCTGATAGGGAACTCCTTTTATCAGTGCAATTTGGCACCAGGGATGCTAAGAGGTTAAGTGATTTATTTGGGGTTACAAAATCAGTATGTGTCAGAATTGGACCTGAACTCGGGTCTTCTGTCTGTAAAGTCTGCCATCTATTCATTACTCCCTCCTGCCTATCAGCAACCTACCCATTTTACATTTATTTATCTGAGTCCATGAAGTAGAATATAAGCTCCCCGAGGACAGGGGCAGTTTCATTTCTCTCTTTTTTATCCCTAGTTCTTCACATATAGGAAGCACTCAATAAATATTTGACTGTTGAAATTGTTGAATTTTGTAGTATTTCTCTTTTTCAAAGCAGTGTCTCCAATAAGTATACACACATGTTTTAAGGGTCAAGAAGAAAAAAAAAGTGTAAAAAAGCATTACAGTAGCAAAGATAACAAGAATAAATACAAGTAACAATACTCACATGTGTATGTCTTTTATAATTGACAAAGCCAGATAATGAAATTTTTTTTTGTCCTTAAAGCACCTTATTATCAAAAGAAGTAATATGAACATAGGTAGGGTACTCCAAGGTCTGAACTAAAGGTTTCTATTGTACTTGTATACTCATGAAATTGGACTTCCTCATTACTGTCCCTTGATTCTGTTGCATTTATTTGTCAGAAGTATTCAAAAGTGGTATTGGAAGTGGCATTGATGGGTGGAGAGGGTGGGGACTATCCTCATTCTGCCATAATCCCCTTCTCTTCCTCTCTTAGCACTCTGACGTAAGTGGGGGTGTAGATGTGGCTGCAGAGACAGCTTGTCTGGCGTATTGAAAAGTTTATTACTTGTAAGAGTTTACACTGCTTGCTTTTGTTCTTTCCAGAAGAGCTCTGTCAGTCAGCCAGTGCATGTACAGTCAAACTCCTCTGGTCCCCTAACTCCCTAGACTTCAGTCTGGTATAGTCACGGATCTCTTCAAACAAACCTGGAGGACCTGACAGCAGGTCCTTCACATACCTGAAATAGCCCCTGAGACATCAAATCTTTGTCAATAAACATTTCCCTGAGAAGAGAATAATGTATGTAGGTTATGGTTAAGACTAATCCTGCTTGACCAAATGCCCATGTTTATCAATACTTCAGAACTGTAGAATTCCTAGCACAGGACACAGTATTCCCTTTTCATTGTCATTGTCCAACATTTAACACCGCTAGTATTGTTATATTTCTTTGGCGAATAAAACTTTAATTTCCATTCTGTCTCTTATAATTTTGATTTAGCCTTCCCCATTTCTCTCTCCATCACCAATGGTGCTCAACTAAACCAAAATGCACTTATGACAATTGGATTCAATGTAAACGTGGCCTTTTCACAGGATCCACTCTTTCTTGAAGGAAGACCACAGGGACTTTATGGGTATCTGCCTGTGAAGTTTGGGGACTACCTCTATGGGAAGGGTTCTCCTCTACTTGTATTGACTAAAGTCTGCTGCTTTCCAGCCTAGTCCTACTTATCTGTCAAATACGTTTATTAAGGGTTAGTATTCTACACCCACACCCAGGATGACTGCATTTAATTTTGCATTTACTTCTCTACATACAAGTCAGTTCCCTCCAGCCTAAAATAAGCCTCTCAGGGGCACACACTGTTTCCTCTTTTTGTCTTTGGGATCCTAGTTCCTGGTGCTTAAAAAATGTTTATTGAGTTGAATTAATGAAACTGAGCTTCATTAAGCTACTAATTTAACTTCTATAATGATATATATATATTTGAAACATCAGGTTGAAAAAGCTCCAAATGTCTTGCCTTGTAATGAAATTATGTGTATTTTTATACAGCCTTAGGACTACTCTCCAATTTTCCATGAGTTGGCTGGAATGCCAGGCATGGCTCATTCCAAAGGGGCTTGTTGCATAGCTCAGTATTTGGCAAGGGGTTAGAAAAAGAGATATTAAACTATTAGCCACTTTAAAGTACCGCTGAGCAGTATTTTTATTCCCCCAATGCAGGGCTGTATATCAGAGAACGTGCAGTAATAATTAGCTGGTGGACCAAATGACTCAGGAGTCTCTTGTATTCTCATAAGTAAATAGTATTTCTTTGTTGTAATTATGTATTTACCCAAGAGGCCAGAATGCTGTAATCTCTATAATAACATTATCTATTTCCTCTTCTCCGCAATGATGTACTATACACACCTAAGAGACTGGGAAATCTCCTTGGATTTTCCTAGTCTGTGATTTCCAGAAGACATTTCTCTTCTAAAGAAGCCAGGTGTTAAGCCAAATCCCTTGTTTATAGAATGTTAAGGTTATGACACAAGTCAATAAAAGCCTGGAAATTCCCTCTGTGCTGACATTGCATCCGCAACTTAAACCATTGTGCCTTTTATTTCTATCTCACAATAGTGTGGAATTGAGGAGGGAGTGTAAAACTTAACTTTGAATTTCCTGGCTTTTGTTGGGCTGTTAGGCAATTCTAATGCCATTGAATTCCCCCCCTCCTTGTTGGGTTGTTGCTTTTCTGGGTATTGGTAGCACATTGTACTTTTCTAAGAATGACAATGGTTAATATATGACTGTATTTGTAATGAGAAAGTTATGAGCAAAATTCGCATACTCCCTTGTATGTAGCATGAATTTCTAGAGTGATGCACAGTTTAATTTATGGAATTAGAATGTCTGATCTCTTTTTTCTCCTTGAGTGGACCAAGTACCCAGAGTGAAGCTCAATATTCAATTGAAAAGGGGAAAAAAATCAGTCAATCATTTGAATGTTTCCAAATATAGACATGTAAACAAAGCTATCATTTATCCTGCAAGGGGAAACTCACACCATGGCTGCTAACTCATTAGAGCAGGTTTCCTTTAGAAGTTTGA
This sequence comes from Trichosurus vulpecula, assembly GCF_011100635.1. Lineage (NCBI taxonomy): Eukaryota > Metazoa > Chordata > Mammalia > Diprotodontia > Phalangeridae > Trichosurus > Trichosurus vulpecula. Next base: position 231,254,727 of record NC_050574.1, read on the forward strand.
CCTCGAGCTTGCTTTTGTGGTCTATCTAAGAGGTTATTCAGGTTTCCTTTAGAAAACAGAAGCAGTCTACAAAATAGGATGTCTGTTTACCTTCAGATTTGGGATGAAGTTTGTGCTTCTTTCTTTCAAGTTGGAAAATGCTTCTGAACTCAAGCTTTTTTATTATTATTAATATTTGCAACTGCAAAGATTGTTTCTCCAATTTCACAAATTGGATTGTGTTTACTCCTCTGCTCCAATCTAATCCAACAAGCATTTACATGTCTACTGTGTATAAGGCACTGTGCTGGGTGTAGGAGATAGAAAGAGAAAAATGAAATGGCCTCTGCCCTCCAGAAGCTTATAGTCTATTGGGGAGATAAACAAGTAAACAGCCAAACACAATTATTTGAGAAGGCAGGCAGCACAATTTGGATGAGCAGGAAAGGCTTCTTTCTCATAGGAGGTGACACCTAGTAAGATTTAAGAAACAACCAGAGTGGAATCTTTGCAAGACATTCCACATTTAACAACACACAGTGACATTATATAGAAGTAAAGAGAGGCAGCAGGTGTCAGTCTAGAAGCTGGGAGACCTGAGTTCCAGTCCTGCCTCTGAGACATACTGGCTGTGTGACCCTGGAGAAATTGAATCTCTCTTGCTGTAGGCAATTCTCTACCTCTGAAAGTTTCAGAGAAGGTATGAGCTTTCATTGGTAGATAGAATTCCCTCACCAGGGAATCACCTATACCTGATGATGCCTAAACCTAGATCCAGGCTCTATCCCTATCCCTGAAGAGAGACAAAAAAAAAGTGATTAAGGTGGTCGGCATGTGAGCGAACATAGCTCTGAAAAATGAATGTGTGAGCTAGATAGAGAATAAGAATTTCAATGTCAGAGCTCAGAGACAGCCCATATGGATGGCTGGGAGTGTGAATATGGTCAGAAAACATCCGACATATTTTCAGTATGAGCTATCACACTGCAAATTCACCAAAGGATGTAAGAATGATTTCACACAACAATTCACTCAGTGATTTACGTGGACAGCAGGCAATGGGATTGTATGACATTGGCAAGCCAACAGACAGCCAGCTTTCTCTGCTGCCGACGTCTAGAACTAAGAGATGTCATCAGCCCAAATGACTGAGAACTAGCACAGAATAATAACATTTGCATCGATGTTTTCAGTCATAACAGCTCCCCACGTTCCCTCTGCTACGGCAAAGGTACAATATGTTGATTGTACAATAAATTCCCCCAGCCCTCATTCTTTAAGGCTTTCTAGCGCAAATTTGATAATTTCATAGAAGTATTCTGGCTGGCTGCTATTACTCTCAAAATGAATCAATAGCTATCTTATATCTATGGGTTTTTCAGGGAACATTGTTTATATTTCTTTAATACCAACGCCATTTAATCAAATGGCAAGATTCAAGAAAAGGCAGGATTAAACAGAGCTGAATGTTAAGTAACATTCTGCATGTATCAGACGTTGATGAATATTTCCAAGAGCACCTGGTGGCTAATCTTTGTCACTTTAAGAGAAAAGATCCAGTTATTACCCAGATCGAAACCCTTAAACTCAGGCCAGAAAAGAATCACAATTTGGCAAGATTGAATTCTTCTGTATGGATGCCCAGGACTGTGGCCTCCTGGGAGTAGGAGAGAGTTAGAGAAAGGTTAAAATGAAAGGATGTTGGAGTCACATTTCTTTTTCATTTTCATTTCTTTCTCAGATTTATAAAGATGTCACCCATCCCTAGGCCTCTGTGTTACACATTAGGAGAAGTGGATGAAAAATAATGATTGGCTGTAGTAGCATGAGAGTACTGATGTCCTTAATCTTTGGGGCTCAGCCTTGCCTAGCCTGGAATCCTTCTCAGGAGACAGAGTATGCATGCAACATGTTGGCTTCCCACTATTCTCCTGTGAACTTTTCGGAGGCCCCTTGGTGTAATTCAAACACAGAAGGAAATCTGAATTCTGGTTCTAGTCCTGGTACTATCTAGCTGTGTGACCTTGAGAAGAATTGGTTTGTCTCTTTAGGCTTTCAGAATCATTCATCTCTAAAACGAAAGGGTTGGACCTTCTAGTTCTAAAGTTCCATAAACGAATGAAAAAGGCACTTTTTTAGGCACTTACTATGTGCCAGGCATCATACTAAGTGCTGGTGACACAAATAAAAGCAAGTCCCTTCCCTCAAGGAGCTTGTATTCTCATGGTCATGAAAACAATCAGAAAGTGCCTGGGGGTGGGTGGGGCTGAATCCCATCTTAATCCAGATCTTGGAGTCCTGAGGGTCTCAGGAGTGGGAGTTTGAGTTTCAGGTCAGAGGTGGGGGCTAGAGCCAGAAGTTATGGCATGGAGATGGCTAGGAAGTGAGATTCTATGATTTTATTTTATCTGGTGCTCTCTTCTCCCTGACTACTTCCATCCCCATAGAGAAGACAAGGACTTTCCTTCCATATCCTGAGTGAAAGTGTAGGAAGGCATAATTAACGGGTCATAATATGGCCCCCCTAGAATTTCATCCAGCTGCAAGGAGGGCTGTCTGGAGGTGGATGGAAGGGAATTGATACTTTGAACACTTAGTAATCAATGTTCTCTTGGGACCCATTAGTGAGCACTCTCATCCCTTCCCCAAAAGAATAGCTAGATGTAGTGCAGCATTGCTTAGCAGGCAGCATTCTCACACTCCAATTAGCTTATTAGTTAATAAGATCAATTAATTGATTGGACTGGAAGAAAGGCTGGGTTTTGCATTGTACCTAGAAGGCTGAAAAGGCCAACTACTCATAAGGCTGACTACCTCTGATGTGGTTAGTAATCACAAAAAGCTTTGTGATCATGTTGCGGAAGAGACCACCAAAGAGGTAAAGGACCTCTTTGAGCAGGTTTTTGATCTAAATAAGGAATGAGATCTGCACACATTGGCTCCTTAGAGATGACTGTTAAATTTTCAATGTGGGTATTCCTACCTCCAAAATCTGTAAAGTACAAATCAAGACTTGATTTTTTTTTTTGCTGGTTTGTCTAGTCTTAAGATGGGGCTAGAGAAATGTTAATAACGCAGATTTAATTTAAGAGGGTTGTGCATTTTTTGAGAGCCGATTGTTAAACACTTACCAGCATATCATGGAATAAGATACTCCAATAAGGAGATGTGTCTGAAGCAGGTGGGGGTTGGGGGAGGAGTAGAAGGGTACATGAATTTATTGTTACAGTGGATAAATCACTAAATCTGGGATCAGATGCTGTTACTGTTCTGTTGTTTTTTGGTTGTGTCTGAGTCTTCACAACACCATTTGGAATTTTCTGGCAAAGATGCCAGAGTAGTTTGCCATTTCCTTCTCCAGTTCATTTTATGGATGAGGAAACTGAGGGAAAAGTGTTAAGTGACTTGCCCAGGGGCACACAGCTGATAAGCGTCTGAGGTCGGATTTGAACTTAGATCTTCTTGATTCTAGGCCCAGAGCTCTATCTGCTGCACTACCTACCTGCCCTAGAGTCAGAAAGCATAGGTGTAAATCCTGACTTAGCTACTTACTATCTGGGGGATGTTGGGGGCACCTCATCTGTAAAATTAAGGCATTAAACTAGATGATGTCTATGTTTCCTTCTACTTCCAAACCCTCTTCTGTTGCTGGTCTGGTGTCTTGTACCTTAGAGGGACCGTTTCTTACAAATATTCTTAACCCAGATCCCTTGAGGACATTTATCTATCCCTTGTAGATAGATTTCAGGGAGTCTGTAAACTTGGATGTAGAAAAAAGTGATATCTTTATTTCAATAGAAGTGGTTTCTTTTGTAATCCTGGATTTTATTCTATTTTACATTGTTCTTCTCTGAGGGGCTCCATAGGTTTTACCATACAGATGAAGGGATCCATGACAAAAAAGGGTTAAGAACCACAGATTTAGCCTTCACACCTCATTTTACAGATCAGGAAACTGAGTCTCAGAAATGACATGACTTGCTTATGCAAGGGCTTGGAGTCAGGAAGACTCATCTTTCCTGAGTTCAAATCTGGCCTCAGATACTTAGTGGTGTGCGACCCTGGGCAAGTCACTTAACCCTGTTTGCCTCAGTTTCCTCATCTGTCAAATGAGCTGGAGAAAGAAATGGCAAACTACTCCAGTACCTTTCCCAAGAAAACCCCAAATGGGATCACAATGAGTTGGACACGACTAAAAAAAACTGACTGAACACACACAGGTGCTTGGTATACTGCCCTAATAGGAAGTGGAGGAATACATTGTGAAGACAAAAAAGTACTGTGAGGAAAATTGAGGAGCAAGAGAGAACTAATAAGCATTGAAAACCATAGGCATAGAGATAAGAAAACACAAAATTCAGGGTATCCCAAAAGTCTACAGGTACAGTACCCAAGTATAGTAAATAAGAACACAAAAGTCTGTAAGTATAATATACAAGTATAGTACATGGAAAATTGAGGGAGAGAGAACTAACAAGCAAGAGAAACAATGGACATACAGATAATAAAATATAAAATACAGAGTGTCCCCCCAAAACAGTGTAATTCAAATTGAACTAAGACTTTTGGGACATGCTGTATATGTAAAATAAATAGGGGCCAAGGAGCACTCATCGGACAGAGACAGACATGGAGGGAAAGGGGAGATTAAATGGAAAAGAGAGAGAGAGGGAGGAGGAGGAAAAGGAGGAGGAAGAGGACAGGAGGAGGAAGAGAAGGAAGAGGAGGAGGAAGAGAGAGAGACAGGGAAAGAGAGCGAATAGAAGAAAGAAAGAGGAGGGAGAGAGAGAGAGAGAGAGAGAGAGAGAGAGAGAGAGAGAGAGAGAGAATCAGGAGTGGCTTCTTGTAGGGAGTGGTACCTAAACACAAGAACATCTCAGATGGAGGTGAGGAAGGGGAGTGTGCCAAGGCATGTTGTACAAAGACAAAGGTGACAGGACATGGAATGTTGTGGATAGAAAACATTCGGTGGACCCCTGTGGTTGCTACATAGAGTATGTCTAGGGAGTAATGTACAACTGACCTAGGAAGGTAGGTTGCATTATCCTAGGTTGTGAATAGCTTTATTGCCAAACGAAGTAGTTTGTATTTTATCCCAAAGGAAGATATTGAAGTTTCTTGAGTCAAAGAGTGACATAGTCAACCTGTGTTTTAAGAATATAATTTGTGTGGAAGATGGTGTGGATAGAGAGAGAGAGAGAGAGAGAGAGAGAGAGAGACAGAGAGAGAGAGAGAGAGAGAGACAGAGAGAGAGAGAGAGAGAGAGACAGAGAAGACAGAGAGAGAGAGAGAGAGAGACAGAGAGAGAGAGAGGGAGGGAGGAAACAGAGAGAGAGCACTTAGGATGCTATTCTAAGAATCTCTACCCAAGATGATGAGGCTCTGAAAAAGAGTCAGCCAGTCAATAAGCATTTATTAAGTACCTACTATTATTACCTACATTTATTAACTATCTATCTATAATACTTACAGTAAATGTACCTACATTTATTAAGTACCTACAGGCTGAGCATTGGTGATGCAAAGGAAGGTCACTATTCTCAAGGCCTTAACAGTTTAATAGCGGAGACAACATGAAACCAACTATGTACAAATAAGCTATAGACAGGATAAACTGGAGATAACCAACAATGGGAAGCTTCACACTGGTATTAAGGGGCATCAGGGCAGGCTTCTCTAATAGAAGGTGGGGTCTTAGGGCTTGAAGGAAGCTGGGAGGTAGAGATGAAGAAGGCATGGAGGACAGCCAGAGAAAATGCCTGGAGTCTAGAGATAGAGGGGTTTGTGTGTGGAATAGCAAGGAGGCCAGTGACTCATAGAGTACATGGTGGTGGTGTTGAGGTTAGGTGGTAGTGTGAGAAGAAAGGAAAGAAAGATAATATTAACAAGTATTGATATGTGATTTATCCAAGGCTTGCAAAATGTTTTTTTTTAATAGAACCTGGGACTGCTGTAAGAGATGTTATGGAGAACAAATCAACAAGATTGGGAAAGTGGTTAAATATGGTGTCAGGGTGATGATGAAGGAGAGACATTAAAGGTAAATAAATTAAATTTATTAAATTATTATTAAATAAATGAAAGGTAACTGGGAAATTGGTGATGCCCTCAATGAAAACATTTTGGAGAGGATACCAGTAGGTATAGGGGAAGGGGGAGAAGAACATGAATTCTTTCTTGGACACAAAATCACACTGAAGTTCATGCTTCAGATAATTCGGTGTAGAGGGAGAGTTTGCATGCTTACATCAAACCAGGCCTTTAAGAAAGAAGCAAATTTTGCACATAGTTTGAAGGAGCGGAGGCCTCAGAGAACAAGTCGGGGAGACTTCTAATCATAACATCCAACACTAGAGAAGGTGTTAAGGTAGTCATGGGAAAGGGAAATGGGGCCAAGGATTTCAGTGGTAGAGCTATGGCTATCTTGTAAGCAGTGGATATGAAAATTTCATTAGTTACTCAGTCATGTAAGCAAAGAGAATTAATCCTGAGGGTCTGGATAGGGAGAGAATTCATAGTTTACAGTCTCTTGAAGAAATAGTATTCTAAATGTAGGGTCTGTGCTATGACTTATTATTTATTCCTGTATGTGGAAAGAGGGGGAGATCTGGAAACGGGGAGGGGTATTTACTTAAAAGCAGATTTAGTGCTTGCCAAAAATATGATCAAAATCTATTTTTCTATTAAATTTAAATAACTTGTTTATTAACTCACTTCTCCACATAGCCTTCTCCTGTGCAATAAAATTATGCTAGGTACAGAACAACATATTATTGGGTGCACATAGCCACGGCTTAACTGAGTTAAATGCAGCGTGACTTGTGTATTATATATCTTTGATTCTCAAGAGAGCATGAGAAAACTTGGGAAATTCTGGTTTTGGTCGCTACATAATGAAAATAAGCACCTTATTCCCTAGTTGATCCAAATAGTCAATGAGAACCTTCTGTATACACCTTCTGCCCAGGAAGCTGTGAAGGACACCAAAGGAGCAAATTATATGGTCCCTGCTCATATGGAGTAGAGAATCCAGTTGGGAAGATGAGATACATATACATAAACAACTAGTGAGAAAGACTGCATTGTTTTAACACCTCCCATACTGATATAATGAAGTGTTATTCCCTAAGAGAATTATAAATATGTGTATGTATATATGTATGTATGTACATATACGTATGTATACATATGTGTATGTACATATATGTATGTATACATATATGTATGTGGGGGGTATATAGGGTTAAGTGACTTGCCCAGGGTCACACAACTAGTAAATGTCTGAGGCTGGATTTGAACTCAGGTCTTCCTGACTCTAGGCCTGGCTCTCTATTTACTGTGCCACCTAGCTATCATATACACACACATAGACATGTGTACACACATAGGTATGTGCATGTACACACACACATATATACATACACATGTATACATATATATATACACACATACATGTAATATGTTGCATTTTCATGGCCAAAAGGGAGGGTATGGCAGTATTCACTTTATTGAAAATAACACAGAACAGAATAGCTCAATTTTAGGGGCACCATGCTTTTGAAAATGAGCAGAGAATACATGTGGGCCTGCCTTGGGAATAAAAAGTGAAGCACCATTTGTGGTATTGAGAAATACCTTCTGTGGAATTGTTTGAGCAACTTCAAAATGACGAGGCTACTACTATTTCTGATTTCCCCCTTACACAATGGTTATGATTTCATATAGCTACTTCCTCACTTGTTGCCAATCCATTTAGAATACAAATGGGCATTCTGTGTCTCATTGATTTTTAAAGTGCCTTGGCTCTGTCTGACATACTCAAACTGGCAACATCCCTGATAACTGCTTATACTAACTTTTCAATTCTTCAAACAAATAAACTTACCCCGGCAGAAGTGAAAATCAAGTTTCTACCGGGGAATCCAACAATCCAATTCATTGATCATAAGATCGTGGCTGATAGGGAGTGTGAAGGGAATTGCAATCCAATCACTGTCAATAGATCAATTATACTGACTTCCACATATCATGAATATGCTCATCACAAAAGGGCAGGTTGAGGTCTCTCTGACCAGCACTAACACTGTGTGATCAATCAGATATTATAGGGATGCACTTTCTATGTGACAAGAGTGTACAGACATGATGGAAACGAACACCAATCTTTTACAGAGCAAGAAAGGAAATGAGCATTTATTAAAGTTCTGCTATGTTCTAGGTACCGTGCTAAGTGCTTTACAAATATTCTCTCATAGCAGGTCCCATATATTATCCCTATTTTGCAGTTGAAGAAACTGAGACTGATGAGGCTGACTTGTCCAGGGTCACACTGCTAGTGTGAGGTCAAATTTGAACTCAGCACTTCTGAACTCCAGGCACAGTTCCCTCTCTACTTCTCTGCCAGCTTCCTTTAAACAGCAGAGGAAAATGAAGCCCAGAGAGATTAGTACAATATTTCCCTGAATAATCATCACCGCCCCATAATTGTCACACCCTGGTTTTTGTGTTTGTTTTGTTTTTCAGTCCAAAAATTGGTTCATAATCTTTTATTGCAGAATCGTTGCCTGGTATAATTCTGTTTGCCGCTTAAAAGGTAAACAGGGCAGCAATGTATTTACCAGTGGCATGTGGATATGAATTTATCTTTTGTGCATTGTGAGCCTGGAGCCTAGAATCTCAGCACATGTGCATTGTGCATTGTCAGTATATTTCAAAAAGCCGACTGGCGTGGTTTGTTTAGAGCATTGCAGTACTAACGGTATTGCACATTTTTTTTAAAAAAGCTTCACATAATGGCTGCATTTTTTATAAAAAAAATCTGGCATAAAATCTGTGATGATTATGTGGTGAAATAAATATATAAGCTTGGCCAAGCTTATATAGGTAATCATTTGGAACCAGGATTCTAACCCAGGGTTTCTGACACCAAATCCATGCTGCTTTCCACTACACCACAGATGCTTTCAATAAATGTTTATTAAGTGCCTATTATGGCAAGGACAAGGCAGCTAGGCAGTGAACTGGGCTCGGAATCAGGAGAACTCATTTTCCTGAGTTCAAATCCGGCCTCAGATACTTACTAGCTATGTGACCCTGGGCAAGTCGCTTAACCCCATTTGCTTCAGGTCCTAATTTGTAAAATGATCTGGAGAAGGAAATGACAAACCAGTCCAGTATCTTTGCCAAGAAAACCCCAAATGAGCTCATGAAGAGTCAGACATGACTGAAAAATGACTCAGCGACTGTGGTAAGACAACATGCTGGGTGCTGAGGGTATAAAGCCCAAACTGAAAGTCTTGTACGCTCTTTTCTTTTTCCTCTTTAGCAACATTTCTATAAAAGAGACATCTTGTTCAAGGTCATGACTTTTCTTTTCCTGAGAGAAAGAACAGTAAAAAAACCTCAAACATTTCTGCAGGTTCTGAGCCTCTGAAGTGTGAGTGTTCCTTGTCTACAAGGCACGCTGCTTTACTGGAGATTTAAGTAAAGAAAGCTTCTTTATTCACGCAGCTCTGAAAAATCTTCTTTGAAATGGGAGGTATCCATTCAGTTTTATTCTTCCCCAGTGGACATAACTCTCATTGGTTACTAATGAGAATTACAAATATGGATAAAGGAGAGATTAGAGGCTGGTATGGAGGGGCTGGTTATTTAAAGATGTATTGCCTTGGCACTTAAGGAAAATGATTTATCTGTTTTGTTTTGTACTCCTATAAATCAAGGATACAGCACTGCTCCAAACATTTCTCAATATTTATGCTAATATAAATTTAGGTTTACATACCCTGACACTAATTCAGAAGGAGTAGTGGACTTAGAGTAATGGTTACCTGTGACAGCCGTAGTTATTACGAAGTACCCACTTTAGCTCTGTACAGGAAACTTACTCTGTCAGAAGTGGTTTTGCTAGTAAGGGCTCATCCTTTTGGGGACCTTGAACAGACCCAGTTCCTGGAGAAAGTTGTGGTTTTGTTTAGCTTAGCAGTCGTAATTAACCTCCTGCTTTGCAATGGTTTGCTAATAAGGTTACTTAAAAGATTTGGAGAGAGGTAGTGTTGCTTAGCAGGAGGAGAAGGTCAAGGTTCAGGTCCCACTTCTGACATGTCCTATAGTCAGGTGTCCATAGGCAAGTCATGTATCTGCTGAGTGTTCCAGGCAATTGTGTAAAAATTATATTACAGATGAGCCGCCCATCTAAATTGAAGGAGGACGTTTCACTACTATATGCTCTGTATACTGGTAAAATCACCGGTCTGGACAAAATGGTGGGGAGAAACAGACAGATACAAGGAGGAAAATCACAAGAATTAACCTTTTGTGAAATGGAAGCCCAGGAAATGACAGAGAGAGGTACTGGGCAGTTGGGTGGAGTAGTGGATGGAGCGCTGAGCCTGTAGTCAAGAGGATCTGAGTTCAAATCTAGCCTCAGATACTTAACTTAGCTTTGTGATTCTGGACAAGCCATTCAACTCTGTGTGCCTCAGTTTCTTCATCTGTAAAATGAGCTGGAAAAGGAAATAGCAAACCACTCTGGCATCTTTGCCAAGAAAATCCCAAATGGCGTTACAGGGAGGCCATCATGACTGAAATGACTTAACAACAATAACATGGGATATACCACGATATACTAGACTCGGAGTCAAAGGGGCTTGGGTTTGAGTCCTGGAGCTGCTATATTTACTAGTCTGTGGTCTTGGTCAAGTCCCTTGACCTCTCTAAACCTCAGTTTCCTCACCTATAAACTGAAGGATCTGGACTAGCTGATGTCTAAGGTCTGTTTCTACTTAAATCTATGATCCTAACTTTTAGGTCACTGTCTACAGCCAATCCATTAGAGGAAAAATCCCAACCAAATCTTCTTCCTCCTCAGATTGTATCAGGCAAAAACAACCAGGTGATTGACATTTTCACTGTCACTGAACGAAACCTTCTTACACTACCCTAGGGACTCTCCATTAGCTGTGCTGTCACCAGGTAGCTAGGGACTCAATGACCTTTATACAGTGGGCATCAAAAAGTGGATCCTTATTTGGAGTCAGGAAAACCTCAGTTTGAATTCTGCATAAAATTAATAATAATAATAATGATAATGATAGCTACCATCTATATAGTGCTTACTATGTGCCAGTCACTGTTAAGTGCTTTACAAATATTATCTCATTTGATCCTCACAACAACCCTGGGATGAATTATTATCAGAGGCAGAGAAGCAGTTAAGTGACTTGCCCAGGGTCATATGGCTAGTGAGTATCTGAGACCAGATTTGAACTCGGATCTTCTCCACTTGAAACCCGAGGCTCTATCAGACTGGGAAGGTCAAAATTCAAGTCACACCTCAGACACTTAGTAGCTGTGTGACCTAGGCAAGTCATACAATCTCTGTCTGCCTTAATTTTCTCAACTGTAAAATGGGGATGATAATAGCACTGACCTCAGGGGGTTGTTGTAAGGAAAAATGAATTAACACATGTACAGTGCTTTGTAAACCTTGAAGCGCTATCTAAATGCTGTGTTACTGTTTGTTCTACGAAAGCAAATGAACTACAGCCAGCTCTCTTGGACATCATATGAACATTCTTCCCATATCTGAGCTGTTCCATGACAGTAATAATAGCTCACATTGATACAACACTTTAAATTTGCAAATTTACAAAATCTGTAATTTACAAATTTTGGTAATTTACAAAAGCACTTCTCATCACTTACCTCCTATGATCCTACAATAGCCCTGGCACATGGGCACCATGGGTACTATTATCTTCGTCTTGTACATGAGAAAATTGAGGCAGCGATAGGTTAGGTGACTTGTAACACAGGCACTGTCTGAGGTGGGAGCCGAGCCCAGGTTTTCCTGGCTCACGACACATCTCTCTCTGCTGTGCTCGCCTCAATACCTGACACTTTTAGTGAAGTGACTTCATTCTTGATCTCCTATCAGCTTCACGAGAATGGCATTTAGGACATTATTTGATGGGGACCTTGTCACAAGCTTATGTAATCTGTGTGGAGCATCTTTATATTTTCCAAATTCCTCAGCATCCTAGCCCATTTCTGGTATTACTTAGCTAAGTAGCAACAGACCTCAGAGGTCAGCTAGTCTAGATCCTTCAGTTAATAGGTGAGGAAACTGAGGTTTAGAGAGGTCAGGGAACTTGACCAAGACCACAAACTAGTAAACACAGCAGCTCCAGGACTCACACTCAGGCCCCTTTGACTCCAAGTCTAGCAGATGAATTGCCCCCCTCTTATTCTTGCCACATGGGTAGTCTATCTTCTATACTTAGTTTATATGATAGGTTCCCCCTCTTGGCATTACCAATGCAACCTGAACACCACCTTTCAGTGAGAAGTTGGGCCTTTTTTTTATCACTTTTGCTGCAAAATATGGCAAAAGCCCAGGGCCTTATTATTATTCTTACTAACCAGTTGGTATGTTGGGTTTAAAGTCAGATTTGTTTCTGTGTTAATAATAAATTTGTATTACCTTTCCATGCAGTTCCCGGGCTCTATTCCTCCTATCTTTAATATGAGTTTGCACTTGTCAAAATGAATAATATGCCGCATCAATTCAAACTCTACTTTTCCAGTGTGTTTGCCTGTAATAGTTTCACTTTGCTTTGATTCTGTTGATTGCTATTAAATTCGGGATTGCTTTAAATTCTGTGAGATGGGTTTGAAAGTATCACTTATAAATTGTGTGCATTTATTAAAATCTTGCTTAAGAAAGAGATCAGTGGAACTACTGGAAAAAAAAAAAAACCACTGCCTTCTGTTTCCTGTGCACTGGGCAAGAGAGGTTATGGAAACACATTCTGCCTTTTGAGAAAAATGACTGTTTAAAAAGTAAATATTACAAATGGCTATGGAGAGGTTTTTTGCTTTCTTTTTTTTTAAATGAGAAAAAAGGCCCAGTAAATGTTAGAAAAGGCTATGGACAGTAGCCAAGATCCACAATAAACTTTACTTTTGGTTCCTCTGTACTCTGCTGATGTTAATGGAGTGCTAGTTGGATTTATTACGAGGCAGTTGTTTGGGTGTAATGTGTCTGGGCCTCAAACTCTAGCTTCCTACCTCTTTCATTCCTAGAAGTGTAATAATTAGAGACAGTACAGCCAAAACAATTGGGGTCCAGCACAGTAGCATTATTATGATCATTTCTAGGGTTTTAAGTTTAAAATTGGAATCTGCTCTACCTAAAATATCACCCAAGTGGTAGCCGAGTTAAAGACTACAAGTAAAAGGTGGTAATCGTCAATAAGTATTGGTTAAATATCTACTGCATGTGACAACTCTGCACTAGATAGTAGGGCAAAGGATGGTGGCAGGTCATAAGAAATATAGGGCACGGGCTCTCAAAGAACTTGTGATCTGGTTAGAGAGATGAACCATACTTAAATACTCTAATGGATCTAGGATTCCATAGACAGGACTCCTCCTTCCAACAATGATGGCCATAGTCCCATTGATCCATCTTGTGATACTCTCTTCCAAGTCTTTCCATAAGTTCACCATTGGGGATCCATCCAACAGCCTGGGGGACCTTGATCAGGGTTCTCTTGGCATCAAGAACATATTGTTGGAGCAGATGAGTTGCCCACCTCTTATTCTTGCCACATGGGCAGTCTATCTTCTACCTTTTGTCTCCTTATGACATTCTTTGTGTCGTGACCTTTTTAGAATTTTTCCTTTGTAATCTGCAGGAAATTCCATGAGGCTCTTCAGAGCAATCTGTCCCAAAGTACAAAAAGATTTAATGCAAGTTGCATCAGAATAACGAGGGAATGGAAAAGAGTGAATGGAGTAGGAGTAGGCTTGTTCAGGTAAGGGTTCCTGAAAGAGAAGAACTTAAAATCATGGCCATGAAGGAAGTGATGGAAATAGATTTGTTGGAGAGAAGGGTGAGAATCATGTGTAAGGTATGAAATCAGGACACTTGCCCTGTTCTTTGGATTGTCTTAAGCACCTGTAGGAGATATTCTCTTCTTATATTCCTCCTGTATAGGTTTGGGGAATATCATCACAGAATTTTAGAGTTGGAAGGCATCTTACATACAAAAGGAACCCCTCCTTTAACATAGAGGAAAAAATGATTGTCCAGTCTTATCTTGTAGACCTCTAAGGAGGGGACCCACTACCTCTTGAGGGAGCCCTTTCTTCTTTTGGACAGTTGGGATGTTTGTTTTGTTTTCTGACTTCAAACCTAAATTCACTTCTTTGTGTCTTTCTTGCCCATTGCTTCTGGTTCTGCCCTCCAGGTTCAATGGAGCAGTTAAGAAATGAGGAGGGATGAGGTTGGAGAGGTCCAGCCTGGGGCCCATTGTCCAAATTGCTGAGTACTTTGCCTGCCTCACTATTTTGGAAGGGATCCAGTTCTACCTCAGTTTACTCCCTGCTCCCCAGCCATCTTCTTATAAGCCATCTTGCCAGTGCATGTAATTTTTATCCCCCTTTTCAGTTCTGGGATGATAAGCAAATCAATACTAACATAGCTTCTGGAAAGAATGTGTCAATCTACTCCTTCATAGGTCCACTCACTATCCCTGTAACTTTCCAAGCAATAACACCCCTCCCTTGACACCAACTCCTTCATGTGTTGACTCCCCTTATTAGAAATAGGGTTCTTAAGGGAAAGAATTGTCTTTGCATTTATGTCTCCAGTGTTTAGCATGGTGCTCAGCACATAGTAAGCACTTTATAAATGCTTTTTACATTCAGAATAGGGATGGTAGGGAAAAAGCATGATGAAAACGGTATTTAATAAAAAGAATTATTAGTTGGCTATGGTCGCTTCACATCTGCTTAATAGGTGGAGAGGAGACCATCTCCTTTATACGTATAGGACATGTCCTGATATGTACATATGTATGCTCCCAGGGAGGACATCTGGTTTTGGCTTTTGCAGGCAGCACTTTGCATTTATAAAAGGGTTATTTGGATTCACTTTATAGTCTTCACCTAAGTGACTTTTTTGCTCACGTTTAAACATCTTTCCTTGACATTTAAACAGCTGGACTTTGGGGATCCTGCTTGGAGCCAAGTGTCCTGAATGCAAATGAGATAACTGGAAGGGTAGTGTAGGAAAACCTGAGTCATCAGAATGTTTGGTCCATTACTCTCCACAAAATAGACAAGTTGGACAAGATTATCCCTTAGATCCCTTCCAATTGCAGTATTCTAAGGTTCTATATATTTTATTCTTCTAGTGCAGACACACTTCTTAGAAGGGATACTTTTTAAAGACATTATTCAGTAATTATTGACCTGTAAGTGAAGAGTTCAGGTGGGGGATGAACTGTCAATAGTACCTAATTTTTTTTTTGAAAAAGCCTCTTATGAAAAGGTGCCATGAATTTCTACTGCCAAATGCCATTTTAAAAATGGAATGTTTCAAACTGTACATACTCTTTGACCCAGCAATGCCATTAATAGGTCTATAGCCCAAATAGATTTTTTTAAAGGGGAAAAGACCTATTTATAAAAAAATATTTGTAGAAGCTCTTTTTGTGGTGGCAAAGAATTGGAAATTGAGGGGATGTCCATCAACTGTGGAATGGCTGAATGAGTTATGGCACATGATTGTGATGGATTACTGTTGTGCAATATGAAATGATAAGCAGGATGATTTCAGAAAAGCCTGGAAAGACTTACATGAACTGATGCAAAGTGAAGTGAACAGAACCAAGAGAACATTGTACACAGTGACAGCAATATTGCATGATGATCAAGTGTGAATGACTTAGCTATTCTCAGGATTACAACGATCCAAAACAATTCTGAGGGACTTATGATGCAAAATGCTATCCATCTCCAGAGAAAGAACTGATGAAGTCTGAATGCAGATCAAAGCCTGCTATTTTTCACTTTATTTTTTTCATGTTTGTTGTCTGTATTTTCTTTCACAACATGACTTATATGGAAATGCATTTTGCATGATTGAACATGTATTATCTATATGAAATAGCTTGCTGTCTCAGGGAAGGGGAAGGGGAAGAAGGAAGAGAATTTGGAACAAAAACTTTTTAAAAATTAATTTTAAAAATGGCTTTATATCAATCGAGGCATTATATAGGATAAGTGCTATAAACTATGCTATTAGAGAAATGTCTAAATGGAAAAAAATGGACTGGTCATAAAGCAAGAGTTAATGGTAAGTGATAGACTAATGGATGCAAGGAAGTCCTTAACACCTTGGGTGGACCCTCTGTAATGAATGTATGGTAGGATATGATTGAGAGTCACATAGGCAGACGGGATAGGGTATGATGATCATTGTTGGTGGAAATGGCCACATCAATGAGAGCACAGGGTCATTGGAGCCTTAGCCAGCTTAAAGGATTGTTGCAAGAATCCAATGGGACCATACATGTGTAAAGGAGGTATAAAGACAATAGACCAATCTCTGTCCAAATCAAGGAGTTTTCTTACAATCCCACAATGAAGAATGGAATTCCTCAGTCAACTCAATGGAATTATTGAGTATTGATATGAATTGGATGAAGACGACTGAGAAACACAGGGAACTTTTGGTGATTGGCTAACTGAATGATTAGCCAAGTCCATAGTGGCCTTTAAAATCCAACAGTCAGCTTTGAGGAAAAAAGTTGAGAAGACAGCCAAT